>NC_083415.1:5790335-5855645 GCF_020745735.1 Hemiscyllium ocellatum | reverse complement strand
AAAAATATCCTACTCTTTCAGTGCTAAACATCCGACTGTCTCAGTGCGAAATATCCGACTGACTCAGTGCCAAACATCTGTCTCAGTGCGAAATATCCGACTGTCTCAGTGCTAAACATCCGACTCTCTCAGTGCCAAACCACCGACTCTCTCAGTGCCAAACATCCGACTGTCTCAGTGCGAAATATCCGACTGACTGAGTGCCAAATATCCGACTGTCTCAGTGCCAAACATCGCCTGTCTCAGTGCTAAACATCCGATTGTCTCAGTGCGAAATATCCGACTGTCTCAGTGCCAAACATCTGCCTGTCTCAGTGCTAAACATCCGACTGTCTCAGTGCGAAATATCCCACTGTCTCAGTGCTAAACCTCCGACTGTCTCAGTGCAAAATATCCGACTGTCTCAGTGCTAACTGTCTCAATGCCAAACATCAGACTGCCTCAGTGCCAAACATCCGACTTTCTCAGCACCAAAGATCCGTCTGTCTCAGTGCTCAACATCCAACTGTCTCAGCGCTAAACATCCGACTGTCTCAGTGCGAAATATCCGACTGTCTCAGTGCCAAACATCTGCCTGTCTCAGTGCTAAACATCCGACTGTCTCAGTGCGAAATATCCGACTGTCTCAGTGCTAAACATCCGACTGTCTCAGTGCAAATATCCGACTGTCTCAGTGCTAAACATCCGACTGTCTCAGTGCGAAATATCCCACTGTCTCAGTGCCAAACATCTGCCTGTCTCAGTGCTAAACATCCGACTGTCTCAGTGCTAAACATCTGACTGTCTCAGTGCAAAATATCCTACTCTCTCAGTGCTAAACATCCGACTGTCTCAGTGCGAAATATCCAACTGACTCAGTGCCAAACATTTCTCTGTGCGAAATATCGGACTGTCTCAGTGCTAAACATCCGACTGTCTCAGTGCGAAATATCCGACTCTCTCAGTGCCAAACATCTGACTGTCTCAGTGCTAAACAGCCGACTGTCTCAATGCTAAACATCTGCCTGTCTCAGTGCTAAACATCCGACTGTCTCAGTGCCAAACATCTGACTGTCTCAGGGCGAAATATCCGACTGTCTCAGTGCTAAACATCCGACTGTCTCAGTGCCAAACATCCGACTGTCTCAGTGCCAAACATCTGACTGTCTCAGTGCGAATATCCGACTGTCTCAGTGCAAAACATCCGACTGTCTCAGTGCCAAACATCTGCCTGTCTCAGTGCTAAACATCCGACTGTCTCAGTGCGAAATATCCGACTGTCTCAGTGCTAAACATCCGACTGTCTCAGTGCAAAATATCCGACTGTCTCAGTGCTAAACATCCGACTGTCTCAGTGCTAAACATCCGACTGTCTCAGTGCAAAATATCCCACTGTCTCAGTGCCAAACATCTGCCTGTCTCAGTGCTAAACATCCGACTGTCTCAGTGCTAAACATCTGACGGTCTCAGTGCAAAATATCCTACTCTCTGTGCTAAACATCCGACTGTCTCAGTGCGAAATATCCGACTGACTCAGTGCCAAACATGTCTCTGTGCGAAATATCCGACTGTCTCAGTGCTAAACATCCGACTGTCTCAGTGCGAAATATCCGACTCTCTCAGTGCCAAACATCTGACTGTCTCAGTGCTAAACATCCGACTGTCTCAATGCTAAACATCTGCCTGTCTCAGTGCTAAACATCCGACTCTCTCAGTGCTCAACATCCGACTGTCTCAGTGCTAAACATCCGACTGTCTCAGTGCCAAACATCCGACTGTCTCAGTGCCATACATCTGACTGTCTCAGGGCGAAATATCCGACTGTCTCAGTGCTAAACATCCGACTGTCTCAGTCTCAACATCCGACTGTCTCAGTGCAAAATATCCGACTGTCTCAGTGCTAAACATCCGACTGTCTCAGTGCCAACATCCGACTGTCTCAGTGCCAAACATCTGACTGTCTCAGTGCGAAATATCCGACTGTCTCAGTGCTAAACATCCGACTGTCTCAGTGCAAAATATCCGACTGTCTCAGTGCTAAACATCCGACTGTCTCAGTGCGAAATATCCAATTGTCTCAGTGCGAAATATCCAACTGCCTCAGTGCCAAACATCTGCCCTTCTCAGTGCTAAACATCCGACTGTCTCAGTGCGAAATATCCCACTGTCTCAGTGCTAAATATCCGACTGTCTCAGTGCAAAATATCCGACTGTCTCAGTGCTAAACATCCGACTGTCTCAGAGCGAAATATCCGACTGTCTCAGTGCGAAATATCCGACTGTCTCAGTGCCAAACATCTGCCTGTTTCAGTGCTAAACATCCGACTGTCTCAGTGCTAAACATCCGACTGTCTCAGTGCAAAATATCCTACTCTCTCAGTGCTAAACATCCGACTGTCTCAGTGTGAAATATCCGACTGACTCAGTGCCAAACATCTGTCTCAGTGCGAAATATCCGACTGTCTCAGTGCTAAACATCCGACTGTCTCAGTGCGAAATATCCGACTGTCTCAGTGCCAAACATCTGTCTCAGTGCGAAATATCCGACTGTCTCTGTGCTAAACATCCGACTGTCTCAATGCTAAACATCTGCCTGTCTCAGTGCCAAACATCCGACTGTCTCAGTGCCAAACATCCGACTTTCTCAGTGCCAAACATCCGACTGTCTCAGTGCTCAACATCCGACTCTCTCAGTGCGAAATATCCGACTGTCTCAGTGCAAACATCTGCCTGTCTCAGTGCTAAACATCGACTGTCTCAGTGCGAAATATCCCACTGTCTCAGTGCTAAACCTCCGACTGTCTCAGTGCAAAATATCCGACTGTCTCAGTGCTAACTGTCTCAATGCCAAACATCAGACTGCCTCAGTGCCAAACATCCGACTTTCTCAGCACCAAAGATCCGTCTGTCTCAGTGCTCAACATCCAACTGTCTCAGCGCTAAACATCCGACTGTCTCAGTGCGAAATATCCGACTGTCTCAGTGCCAAACATCTGCCTGTCTCAGTGCTAAACATCCGACTGTCTCAGTGCGAAATATCCGACTGTCTCAGTGCTAAACATCCGACTGTCTCAGTGCAAAATATCCGACTGTCTCAGTGCTAAACATCCGACTGTCTCAGTGCGAAATATCCCACTGTCTCAGTGCCAAACATCTGCCTGTCTCAGTGCTAAACATCCGACTGTCTCAGTGCTAAACATCTGACTGTCTCAGTGCAAAATATCCTACTCTCTCAGTGCTAAACATCCGACTGTCTCAGTGCGAAATATCCAACTGTCTCAGTGCCAAACATTTCTCTGTGCGAAATATCGGACTGTCTCAGTGCTAAACATCGACTGTCTCAGTGCGAAATATCCGACTCTCTCAGTGCCAAACATCTGACTGTCTCAGTGCTAAACAGCCGACTGTCTCAATGCTAAACATCTGACTGTCTCAGTGCTAAACATCCGACTGTCTCAGTGCCAAACATCTGACTGTCTCAGGGCGAAATATCCGACTGTCTCAGTGCTAAACATCCGACTGTCTCAGTGCCAAACATCCGACTGTCTCAGTGCCAAACATCTGACTGTCTCAGTGCGAAATATCCGACTGTCTCAGTGCAAAACATCCGACTGTCTCAGTGCCAAACATCTGCCTGTCTCAGTGCTAAACATCCGACTGTCTCAGTGCGAAATATCCGACTGTCTCAGTGCTAAACATCCGACTGTCTCAGTGCAAAACATCCGACTGTCTCAGTGCTAAACATCCGACTGTCTCAGTGCTAAACATCCGACTGTCTCAGTGCAAAATATCCCACTGTCTCAGTGCCAAACATCTGCCTGTCTCAGTGCTAAACATCCGACTGTCTCAGTGCTAAACATCTGACGGTCTCAGTGCAAAATATCCTACTCTCTGTGCTAAACATCCGACTGTCTCAGTGCGAAATATCCGACTGACTCAGTGCCAAACATGTCTCTGTGCGAAATATCCGACTGTCTCAGTGCTAAACATCCGACTGTCTCAGTGCGAAATATCCGACTCTCTCAGTGCCAAACATCTGACTGTCTCAGTGCTAAACATCCGACTGTCTCAATGCTAAACATCTGCCTGTCTCAGTGCTAAACATCCGACTCTCTCAGTGCTCAACATCCGACTGTCTCAGTGCTAAACATCCGACTGTCTCAGTGCCAAACATCCGACTGTCTCAGTGCCAACATCTGACTGTCTCAGGGCGAAATATCCGACTGTCTCAGTGCTAAACATCCGACTGTCTCAGTCTCAACATCCGACTGTCTCAGTGCAAAATATCCGACTGTCTCAGTGCTAAACATCCGACTGTCTCAGTGCCAAACATCCGACTGTCTCAGTGCCAAACATCTGACTGTCTCAGTGCGAAATATCCGACTGTCTCAGTGCTAAACATCCGACTGTCTCAGTGCAAAATATCCGACTGTCTCAGTGCTAAACATCCGACTGTCTCAGTGCGAAATATCCAATTGTCTCAGTGCGAAATATCCAACTGCCTCAGTGCCAAACATCTGCCCGTCTCAGTGCTAAACATCCGACTGTCTCAGTGCGAAATATCCCACTGTCTCAGTGCTAAATATCCGACTGTCTCAGTGCAAAATATCCGACTGTCTCAGTGCTAAACATCCGACTGTCTCAGAGCGAAATATCCGACTGTCTCAGTGCGAAATATCCGACTGTCTCAGTGCCAAACATCTGCCTGTTTCAGTGCTAAACATCCGACTGTCTCAGTGCTAAACATCCGACTGTCTCAGTGCAAAATATCCTACTCTCTCAGTGCTAAACATCCGACTGTCTCAGTGTGAAATATCCGACTGACTCAGTGCCAAACATCTGTCTCAGAGCGAAATATCCGACTGTCTCAGTGCTAAACATCCGACTGTCTCAGTGCTAAACATCTGACGGTCTCAGTGCAAAATATCCTACTCTCTGTGCTAAACATCCGACTGTCTCAGTGCGAAATATCCGACTGACTCAGTGCCAAACATGTCTCTGTGCGAAATATCCGACTGTCTCAGTGCTAAACATCGACTGTCTCAGTGCGAAATATCCGACTCTCTCAGTGCCAAACATCTGACTGTCTCAGTGATAAACATCCGACTGTCTCAATGCTAAACATCTGCCTGTCTCAGTGCTAAACATCCGACTCTCTCAGTGCTCAACATCCGACTGTCTCAGTGCTAAACATCCGACTGTCTCAGTGCTAAACATCCGACTGTCTCAGTGCCAAACATCCGACTGTCTCAGTGCAAACATCCGACTGTCTCAGGGCGAAATATCCGACTGTCTCAGTGCTAAACATCCGACTGTCTCAGTGCCAAACATCCGACTGTCTCAGTGCGAAATATCCAACTGTCTCAGTCTAAACATCCGACTGTCTCAGTGCAAAATATCCGACTGTCTCAGTGCTAAACATCCGACTGTCTCAGTGCCAAACATCCGACTGTCTCAGTGCCAAACATCTGACTGTCTCAGTGCGAAATATCCGACTGTCTCAGTGCTAAACATCCGACTGTCTCAGTGCAAAATATCCGACTGTCTCAGTGCTAAACATCCGACTGTCTCAGTGCGAAATATCCAATTGTCTCAGTGCGAAATATCCAACTGCCTCAGTGCCAAACATCTGCCCGTCTCAGTGCTAAACATCCGACTGTCTCAGTGCGAAATATCCCACTGTCTCAGTGCTAAATATCCGACTGTCTCAGTGCAAAATATCCGACTGTCTCAGTGCTAAACATCCGACTGTCTCAGAGCGAAATATCCGACTGTCTCAGTGCGAAATATCCGACTGTCTCAGTGCCAAACATCTGCCTGTTTCAGTGCTAAACATCCGACTGTCTCAGTGCTAACATCCGACTGTCTCAGTGCAAAATATCCTACTCTCTCAGTGCTAAACATCCGACTGTCTCAGTGCAAAATATCCGACTGTCTCAGTGCTAAACATCCGAGTGTCTCAGTGCGAAATATCCGACTGTCTCAGTGCCAAACATCTGTCTCAGTGCGAAATATCCGACTTTCTCAGTGCTAAACATCCGACTGTCTCAATGCTAAACATCTGCCTGTCTCAGTGTCAAACATCCGACTGTCTCAGTGCCAAACATCCGACTTTCTCAGTGCCAAACATCCGACTGTCTCAGTGCCAAACATCCGACTTTCTCAGCGCCAAACATCCGACTGTCTCTGTGCTAAACATCCGACTGTCTCAGTGCTAAACCACCGACTGTCTCAGTACAAAATATCCTACTCTTTCAGTGCTAAACATCCGACTGTCTCAGTGCGAAATATCCGACTGACTCAGTGCCAAACATCTGTCTCAGTGCGAAATATCCGACTGTCTCAGTGCTAAACATCCGACTCTCTCAGTGCCAAACCACCGACTCTCTCAGTGCCAAACATCCGACTGTCTCAGTGCGAAATATCCGACTGACTGAGTGCCAAACATCTGTCTCAGTGCGAAATATCCGACTGTCTCAGTGCTAAACATCCGACTTTCTCAGTGCCAAACACCGACTGTCTCAGTGCTCAACATCCAACAGTCTCAGCGCTAAACATCCGACTGTCTCAGTGCCAAATATCCGACTGTCTCAGTGCCAAACATCTGCTGTCTCAGTGCTAAACATCCGATTGTCTCAGTGCGAAATATCCGACTGTCTCAGTGCCAAACATCTGCCTGTCTCAGTGCTAAACATCCGACTGTCTCAGTGCGAAATATCCCACTGTCTCAGTGCTAAACCTCCGACTGTCTCAGTGCAAAATATCCGACTGTCTCAGTGCTAACTGTCTCAATGCCAAACATCAGACTGCCTCAGTGCCAAACATCCGACTTTCTCAGCACCAAAGATCCGTCTGTCTCAGTGCTCAACATCCAACTGTCTCAGCGCTAAACATCCGACTGTCTCAGTGCGAAATATCCGACTGTCTCAGTGCCAAACATCTGCCTGTCTCAGTGCTAAACATCCGACTGTCTCAGTGCGAAATATCCGACTGTCTCAGTGCTAAACATCCGACTGTCTCAGTGCAAAATATCCGACTGTCTCAGTGCTAAACATCCGACTGTCTCAGTGCGAAATATCCCACTGTCTCAGTGCCAAACATCTGCCTGTCTCAGTGCTAAACATCCGACTGTCTCAGTGCTAAACATCTGACTGTCTCAGTGCAAAATATCCTACTCTCTCAGTGCTAAACATCCGACTGTCTCAGTGCGAAATATCCAACTGACTCAGTGCCAAACATTTCTCTATGCGAAATATCGGACTGTCTCAGTGCTAAACATCCGACTGTCTCAGTGCGAAATATCCGACTCTCTCAGTGCCAAACATCTGACTGTCTCAGTGCTAAACAGCCGACTGTCTCAATGCTAAACATCTGCCTGTCTCAGTGCTAAACATCCGACTGTCTCAGTGCCAAACATCTGACTGTCTCAGGGCGAAATATCCGACTGTCTCAGTGCTAAACATCCGACTGTCTCAGTGCCAAACATCCGACTGTCTCAGTGCCAAACATCTGACTGTCTCAGTGCGAAATATCCGACTGTCTCAGTGCAAAACATCCGACTGTCTCAGTGCCAAACATCTGCCTGTCTCAGTGCTAAACATCCGACTGTCTCAGTGCGAAATATCCGACTGTCTCAGTGCTAAACATCCGACTGTCTCAGTGCAAAATATCCGACTGTCTCAGTGCTAAACATCCGACTGTCTCAGTGCTAAACATCCGACTGTCTCAGTGCAAAATATCCCACTGTCTCAGTGCCAAACATCTGCCTGTCTCAGTGCTAAACATCCGACTGTCTCAGTGCAAAATATCCTACTCTCTGTGCTAAACATCCGACTGTCTCAGTGCGAAATATCCGACTGACTCAGTGCCAAACATGTCTCTGTGCGAAATATCCGACTGTCTCAGTGCTAAACATCCGACTGTCTCAGTGCGAAATATCCGACTCTCTCAGTGCCAAACATCTGACTGTCTCAGTGCTAAACATCCGACTGTCTCAATGCTAAACATCTGCCTGTCTCAGTGCTAAACATCCGACTCTCTCAGTGCTCAACATCCGACTGTCTCAGTGCTAAACATCCGACTGTCTCAGTGCCAAACATCCGACTGTCTCAGTGCCATACATCTGACTGTCTCAGGGCGAAATATCCGACTGTCTCAGTGCTAAACATCCGACTGTCTCAGTCTCAACATCCGACTGTCTCAGTGCAAAATATCCGACTGTCTCAGTGCTAAACATCCGACTGTCTCAGTGCCAAACATCCGACTGTCTCAGTGCCAAACATCTGACTGTCTCAGTGCGAAATATCCGACTGTCTCAGTGCTAAACATCCGACTGTCTCAGTGCAAAATATCCGACTGTCTCAGTGCTAAACATCCGACTGTCTCAGTGCGAAATATCCAATTGTCTCAGTGCGAAATATCCAACTGCCTCAGTGCCAAACATCTGCCCGTCTCAGTGCTAAACATCCGACTGTCTCAGTGCGAAATATCCCACTGTCTCAGTGCTAAATATCCGACTGTCTCAGTGCAAAATATCCGACTGTCTCAGTGCTAAACATCCGACTGTCTCAGTGCGAAATATCCGACTGTCTCAGTGCGAAATATCCGACTGTCTCAGTGCCAAACATCTGCCTGTTTCAGTGCTAAACATCCGACTGTCTCAGTGCTAAACATCCGACTGTCTCAGTGCAAAATATCCTACTCTCTCAGTGCTAAACATCCGACTGTCTCAGTGTGAAATATCCGACTGACTCAGTGCCAAACATCTGTCTCAGAGCGAAATATCCGACTGTCTCAGTGCTAAACATCCGACTGTCTCAGTGCTAAACATCTGACGGTCTCAGTGCAAAATATCCTACTCTCTGTGCTAAACATCCGACTGTCTCAGTGCGAAATATCCGACTGACTCAGTGCCAAACATGTCTCTGTGCGAAATATCCGACTGTCTCAGTGCTAAACATCCGACTGTCTCAGTGCGAAATATCCGACTCTCTCAGTGCCAAACATCTGACTGTCTCAGTGATAAACATCCGACTGTCTCAATGCTAAACATCTGCCTGTCTCAGTGCTAAACATCCGACTCTCTCAGTGCTCAACATCCGACTGTCTCAGTGCTAAACATCCGACTGTCTCAGTGCTAAACATCCGACTGTCTCAGTGCCAAAATCCGACTGTCTCAGTGCCATACATCTGACTGTCTCAGTGCGAAATATCCGACTGTCTCAGTGCTAAACATCCGACTGTCTCAGTGCAAACATCCGACTGTCTCAGTGCGAAATATCCAACTGTCTCAGTCTAAACATCCGACTGTCTCAGTGCAAAATATCCGACTGTCTCAGTGCTAAACATCCGACTGTCTCAGTGCCAAACATCCGACTGTCTCAGTGCCAAACATCTGACTGTCTCAGTGCGAAATATCCGACTGTCTCAGTGCTAAACATCCGACTGTCTCAGTGCAAAATATCCGACTGTCTCAGTGCTAAACATCCGACTGTCTCAGTGCGAAATATCCAATTGTCTCAGTGCGAAATATCCAACTGCCTCAGTGCCAAACATCTGCCTGTCTCAGTGCTAAACATCCGACTGTCTCAGTGCGAAATATCCCACTGTCTCAGTGCTAAATATCCGACTGTCTCAGTGCAAAATATCCGACTGTCTCAGTGCTAAACATCCGACTGTCTCAGTGCGAAATATCCGACTGTCTCAGTGCGAAATATCCGACTGTCTCAGTGCCAAACATCTGCCTGTTTCAGTGCTAAACATCCGACTGTCTCAGTGCTAAACATCCGACTGTCTCAGTGCAAAATATCCTACTCTCTCAGTGCTAAACATCCGAGTGTCTCAGTGCGAAATATCCGACTGTCTCAGTGCCAAACATCTGTCTCAGTGCGAAATATCCGACTTTCTCAGTGCTAAACATCCGACTGTCTCAATGCTAAACATCTGCCTGTCTCAGTGTCAAACATCCGACTGTCTCAGTGCCAAACATCCGACTTTCTCAGTGCCAAACATCCGACTGTCTCAGTGCCAAACATCCGACTTTCTCAGTGCCAAACATCCGACTGTCTCTGTGCTAAACATCCGACTGTCTCAGTGCTAAACCACCGACTGTCTCAGTGCAAAATATCCTACTCTTTCAGTGCTAAACATCCGACTGTCTCAGTGCGAAATATCCGACTGACTCAGTGCCAAACATCTGTCTCAGTGCGAAATATCCGACTGTCTCAGTGCTAAACATCCGACTCTCTCAGTGCCAAACCACCGACTCTCTCAGTGCCAAACATCCGACTGTCTCAGTGCGAAATATCCGACTGTCTGAGTGCCAAACATCTGTCTCAGTGCGAAATATCCGACTGTCTCAGTGCTAAACATCCGACTTTCTCAGTGCCAAACCACCGACTGTCTCAGTGCTCAACATCCAACAGTCTCAGTGCTAAACATCCGACTGTCTCAGTGCCAAATATCCGACTGTCTCAGTGCCAAACATCTGCCTGTCTCAGTGCTAAACATCCGATTGTCTCAGTGCGAAATATCCGACTGTCTCAGTGCTAAACATCCGACTGTCTCAGTGCAAAATATCCGACTGTCTCAGTGCTAAACATCCGACTGTCTCAGTGCGAAAAATCCGACTGTCTCAGTGCCAAACATCTGCCTGTCTCAGTGCTAAACATCCGACTGTCTCAGTGCCAAACATCCAACTGTCTCAGTGCTAAACATCTGACTGTCTCAGTGCTAAACATCCGACTGTCTCAGTGCGAAATATCCGACTGACTCAGTGCCAAACATCTGTCTCAGTGCGAAATATCCGACTGTCTCAGTGCTAAACATCCGACTCTCTCAGTGCCAAACCACCGACTCTCTCAGTGCTAAACATCCGACTGTCTCAGTGCGAAATATCCGACTGACTCAGTGCCAAACATCTGTCTCAGTGCGAAATATCCGACTGTCTCAGTGCTGAACATCCGACTTTCTCAGTGCCAAACACCGACTGTCTCAGTGCTCAACATCCAACTGTCTCAGCGCTAAACATCCGACTGTCTCAGTGCCAAATATCCGACTGTCTCAGTGCCAAACATCTGCCTGTCTCAGTGCTAAACATCCGACTGTCTCAGTGCGAAATATCCGACTGTCTCAGTGCTAAACATCCGACTGTCTCAGTGCAAAATATCCGACTGTCTCAGTGCTAAACATCCGACTGTCTCAGTGCGAAAAATCCGACTGTCTAGTGCCAAACATCTGCCTGTCTCAGTGCTAAACATCCGACTGTCTCAGTGCCAAACATCCAACTGTCTCAGTGCTAAACATCTGACTGTCTCAGTGCTAAACATCCGACTGACTCAGTGCGAAATATCCGACTGACTCAGTGCCAAACATCTGTCTTAGTGCGAAATATCCGACTGTCTCAGTGCTAAACATCCGACTGTCTCAGTGCGAAATATCCGACTGACTCAGTGCCAAACATCTGTCTCAGTGCTAAATATCCGACTGTCTCAGTGCCGAACATCTGACTGCCTCAGTGCTAAACATCCGACTGTCTCAATGCTAAACATCTGCCTGTCTCAGTGCTAAACATCCGACTCTCTCAGTGCCAAACATCCGACTGTCTCAGTGCTAAACATCCGACTGTCTAAGTGCTAACTGTCTCAATGCCAAACATCCGACTGTCTCAGTGCTCAACATCCAACTGTCTCAGTGCGAAATATCCGACTGTCTCAGTGCCAAACATCTGCCTGTCTCAGTGCTAAACATCCGACTGTCTCAGTGCGAAATATCCCACTGTCTCAGTGCTAAACCTCCGACTGTCTCAGTGCAAAATATCCGACTGTCTCAGTGCCAAACATCCGACTGTCTCAGTGCTAAACATCCGACTGTCTTAGTGCGAAATATCCGACTGCCTCAGTGCCAAACATCTGCCTGTCTCAGTGCTAAACATCCGACTGTCTCAGTGCTAAACATCCGACTGTCTCAGTGCAAAATATCCTACTCTCTCAGTGCTAAACATCCGACTGTCTCAGTGCGAAATATCTGACTGACTCAGTGCCAAACATCTGTCTCAGTGCGCAATATCCGACTGTCTCAGTGCTAAACATCCGACTGTCTCAGTGCGAAATATCCCACTGTCTCAGTACCAAACATCTGACGGTCTCAGTGCTAAACATCCGACTGTCTCAATGCTAAACATCTGCCTGTCTCAGTGCTAAACATCCGACTCTCTCAGTGCCAAACATCCGACTGTCTCAGTGCTAAACATCCGACTGTCTCAGTGCTAACTGTCTCAATGCCAAACATCAGACTGCCTCAGTGCCAAACATCCGACTTTCTCAGCACCAAAGATCCGTCTGTCTCAGTGCTCAACATCCAACTGTCTCAGCGCTAAACATCCGACTGTCTCAGTGCGAAATATCCGACTGTCTCAGTGCCAAACATCTGCCTGTCTCAGTGCTAAACATCCGACTGTCTCAGTGCGAAATATCCGACTGTCTCAGTGCTAAACATCCGACTGTCTCAGTGCAAAATATCCGACTGTCTCAGTGCTAAACATCCGACTGTCTCAGTGCTAAACATCCGACTGTCTCAGTGCAAAATATCCCACTGTCTCAGTGCCAAACATCTGCCTGTCTCAGTGCTAAACATCTGACTGTCTCAGTGCTAAACATCTGACGGTCTCAGTGCAAAATATCCAACTCTCTGTGCTAAACATCCGACTGTCTCAGTGCGAAATATCCGACTGACTCAGTGCCAAACATGTCTCTGTGCGAAATATCCGACTGTCTCAGTGCTAAACATCCGACTGTCTCAGTGCGAAATATCCGACTCTCTCAGTGCCAAACATCTGACTGTCTCAGTGCTAAACATCCGACTGTCTCAATGCTAAACATCTGCCTGTCTCAGTGCTAAACATCCGACTCTCTCAGTGCTCAACATCCGACTGTCTCAGAGCTAAACATCCGACTGTCTCAGTGCCAAACATCCGACTGTCTCAGTGCCATACATCTGACTGTCTCAGGGCGAAATATCCGAATGTCTCAGTGCTAAACATCCGACTGTCTCAGTCTCAACATCCGACTGTCTCAGTGCAAAATATCCGACTGTCTCAGTGCTAAACATCCGACTGTCTCAGTGCCAAACATCCGACTGTCTCAGTGCCAACATCTGACTGTCTCAGTGCGAAATATCCGACTGTCTCAGTGCTAAACATCCGACTGTCTCAGTGCAAAATATCCGACTGTCTCAGTGCTAAATATCCGACTGTCTCAGTGCGAAATATCCAATTGTCTCAGTGCGAAATATCCAACTGCCTCAGTGCCAAACATCCGCCCGTCTCAGTGCTAAACATCCGACTGTCTCAGTGCGAAATATCCCACTGTCTCAGTGCTAAATATCCGACTGTCTCAGTGCAAAATATCCGACTGTCTCAGTGCTAAACATCCGACTGTCTCAGAGCGAAATATCCGACTGTCTCAGTGCGAAATATCCGACTGTCTCAGTGCCAAACATCTGCCTGTTTCAGTGCTAAACATCCGACTGTCTCAGTGCTAAACATCCGACTGTCTCAGTGCAAAATATCCTACTCTCTCAGTGCTAAACATCCGACTGTCTCAGTGCAAAATATCCGACTGTCTCAGTGCCAAACATCTGTCTCAGAGCGAAATATCCGACTGTCTCAGTGCTAAACATCCGACTGTCTCAGTGCTAAACATCTGACGGTCTCAGTGCAAAATATCCTACTCTCTGTGCTAAACATCCGACTGTCTCAGTGCGAAATATCCGACTGTCTCAGTGCCAAACATGTCTCTGTGCGAAATATCCGACTGTCTCAGTGCTAAACATCCGACTGTCTCAGTGCGAAATATCCGACTCTCTCAGTGCCAAACATCTGACTGTCTCAGTGCTAAACATCCGACTGTCTCAATGCTAAACATCTGCCTGTCTCAGTGCTAAACATCCGACTCTCTCAGTGCTCAACATCCGACTGTCTCAGTGCTAAACATCCGACTGTCTCAGTGCTAAACATCCGACTGTCTCAGTGCCAAACATCCGACTGTCTCAGTGCCATACATCTGACTGTCTCAGGGCGAAATATCCGACTGTCTCAGTGCTAAACATCCGACTGTCTCAGTGCCAAACATCCGACTGTCTCAGTGCGAAATATCCAACTGTCTCAGTCTAAACATCCGACTGTCTCAGTGCAAAATATCCGACTGTCTCAGTGCTAAACATCCGACTGTCTCAGTGCCAAACATCCGACTGTCTCAGTGCCAAACATCTGACTGTCTCAGTGCGAAATATCCGACTGTCTCAGTGCTAAACATCCGACTGTCTCAGTGCAAAAAATCCGACTGTCTCAGTGCTAAACATCCGACTCTCTCAGTGCGAAATATCCAAATGTCTCAGTGCGAAATATCCAACTGCCTCAGTGCCAAACATCTGCCCGTCTCAGTGCTAAACATCCGACTGTCTCAGTGCGAAATATCCCACTGTCTCAGTGCTAAATATCCGACTGTCTCAGTGCAAAATATCCGACTGTCTCAGTGCTAAACATCCGACTGTCTCAGTGCAAAATATCCTACTCTCTCAGTGCTAAACATCCGACTGTCTCAGTGTGAAATATCCGACTGACTCAGTGCCAAACATCTGTCTCAGAGCGAAATATCCGACTGTCTCAGTGCTAAACATCCGACTGTCTCAGTGCTAAACATCTGACGGTCTCAGTGCAAAATATCCTACTCTCTGTGCTAAACATCCGACTGTCTCAGTGCGAAATATCCGACTGACTCAGTGCCAAACATGTCTCTGTGCGAAATATCCGACTGTCTCAGTGCTAAACATCCGACTGTCTCAGTGCGAAATATCCGACTCTCTCAGTGCCAAACATCTGACTGTCTCAGTGATAAACATCCGACTGTCTCAATGCTAAACATCTGCCTGTCTCAGTGCTAAACATCCGACTCTCTCAGTGCTCAACATCCGACTGTCTCAGTGCTAAACATCCGACTGTCTCAGTGCTAAACATCCGACTGTCTCAGTGCCAAACATCCGACTGTCTCAGTGCCATACATCTGACTGTCTCAGGGCGAAATATCCGACTGTCTCAGTGCTAAACATCCGACTGTCTCAGTGCCAAACATCCGACTGTCTCAGTGCGAAATATCCAACTGTCTCAGTCTAAACATCCGACTGTCTCAGTGCAAAATATCCGACTGTCTCAGTGCTAAACATCCGACTGTCTCAGTGCCAAACATCCGACTGTCTCAGTGCCAAACATCTGACTGTCTCAGTGCGAAATATCCGACTGTCTCAGTGCCAAACATCTGCCTGTCTCAGTGCTAAACATCCGACTGTCTCAGTGCGAAATATCCCACTGTCTCAGTGCTAAACCTCCGACTGTCTCAGTGCAAAATATCCGACTGTCTCAGTGCCAAACATCCGACTGTCTCAGTGCTAAACATCCGACTGTCTTAGTGCGAAATATCCGACTGCCTCAGTGCCAAACATCTGCCTGTCTCAGTGCTAAACATCCGACTGTCTCAGTGCTAAACATCCGACTGTCTCAGTGCAAAATATCCTACTCTCTCAGTGCTAAACATCCGACTGTCTCAGTGCGAAATATCTGACTGACTCATTGCCAAACATCTGTCTCAGTGCGCAATATCCGACTGTCTCAGTGCTAAACATCCGACTGTCTCAGTGCGAAATATCCCACTGTCTCAGTACCAAACATCTGACGGTCTCAGTGCTAAACATCCGACTGTCTCAATGCTAAACATCTGCCTGTCTCAGTGCTAAACATCCGACTCTCTCAGTGCCAAACATCCGACTGTCTCAGTGCTAAACATCCGACTGTCTCAGTGCTAACTGTCTCAATGCCAAACATCAGACTGCCTCAGTGCCAAACATCCGACTTTCTCAGCACCAAAGATCCGTCTGTCTCAGTGCTCAACATCCAACTGTCTCAGCGCTAAACATCCGACTGTCTCAGTGCGAAATATCCGACTGTCTCAGTGCCAAACATCTGCCTGTCTCAGTGCTAAACATCCGACTGTCTCAGTGCGAAATATCCGACTGTCTCAGTGCTAAACATCCGACTGTCTCAGTGCAAAATATCCGACTGTCTCAGTGCTAAACATCCGACTGTCTCAGTGCTAAACATCCGACTGTCTCAGTGCAAAATATCCCACTGTCTCAGTGCCAAACATCTGCCTGTCTCAGTGCTAAACATCTGACTGTCTCAGTGCTAAACATCTGACGGTCTCAGTGCAAAATATCCAACTCTCTGTGCTAAACATCCGACTGTCTCAGTGCGAAATATCCGACTGACTCAGTGCCAAACATGTCTCTGTGCGAAATATCCGACTGTCTCAGTGCTAAACATCCGACTGTCTCAGTGCGAAATATCCGACTCTCTCAGTGCCAAACATCTGACTGTCTCAGTGCTAAACATCCGACTGTCTCAATGCTAAACATCTGCCTGTCTCAGTGCTAAACATCCGACTCTCTCAGTGCTCAACATCCGACTGTCTCAGAGCTAAACATCCGACTGTCTCAGTGCCAAACATCCGACTGTCTCAGTGCCATACATCTGACTGTCTCAGGGCGAAATATCCGAATGTCTCAGTGCTAAACATCCGACTGTCTCAGTCTAAACATCCGACTGTCTCAGTGCAAAATATCCGACTGTCTCAGTGCTAAACATCCGACTGTCTCAGTGCCAAACATCCGACTGTCTCAGTGCCAAACATCTGACTGTCTCAGTGCGAAATATCCGACTGTCTCAGTGCTAAACATCCGACTGTCTCAGTGCAAAATATCCGACTGTCTCAGTGCTAAATATCCGACTGTCTCAGTGCGAAATATCCAATTGTCTCAGTGCGAAATATCCAACTGCCTCAGTGCCAAACATCTGCCCGTCTCAGTGCTAAACATCCGACTGTCTCAGTGCGAAATATCCCACTGTCTCAGTGCTAAATATCCGACTGTCTCAGTGCAAAATATCCGACTGTCTCAGTGCTAAACATCCGACTGTCTCAGAGCGAAATATCCGACTGTCTCAGTGCGAAATATCCGACTGTCTCAGTGCCAAACATCTGCCTGTTTCAGTGCTAAACATCCGACTGTCTCAGTGCTAAACATCCGACTGTCTCAGTGCAAAATATCCTACTCTCTCAGTGCTAAACATCCGACTGTCTCAGTGCAAAATATCCGACTGTCTCAGTGCCAAACATCTGTCTCAGAGCGAAATATCCGACTGTCTCAGTGCTAAACATCCGACTGTCTCAGTGCTAAACATCTGACGGTCTCAGTGCAAAATATCCTACTCTCTGTGCTAAACATCCGACTGTCTCAGTGCGAAATATCCGACTGACTCAGTGCCAAACATGTCTCTGTGCGAAATATCCGACTGTCTCAGTGCTAAACATCCGACTGTCTCAGTGCGAAATATCCGACTCTCTCAGTGCCAAACATCTGACTGTCTCAGTGCTAAACATCCGACTGTCTCAATGCTAAACATCTGCCTGTCTCAGTGCTAAACATCCGACTCTCTCAGTGCTCAACATCCGACTGTCTCAGTGCTAAACATCCGACTGTCTCAGTGCTAAACATCCGACTGTCTCAGTGCCAAACATCCGACTGTCTCAGTGCCATACATCTGACTGTCTCAGGGCGAAATATCCGACTGTCTCAGTGCTAAACATCCGACTGTCTCAGTGCCAAACATCCGACTGTCTCAGTGCGAAATATCCAACTGTCTCAGTCTAAACATCCGACTGTCTCAGTGCAAAATATCCGACTGTCTCAGTGCTAAACATCCGACTGTCTCAGTGCCAAACATCCGACTGTCTCAGTGCCAAACATCTGACTGTCTCAGTGCGAAATATCCGACTGTCTCAGTGCTAAACATCCGACTGTCTCAGTGCAAAATATCCGACTGTCTCAGTGCTAAACATCCGACTCTCTCAGTGCGAAATATCCAATTGTCTCAGTGCGAAATATCCAACTGCCTCAGTGCCAAACATCTGCCCGTCTCAGTGCTAAACATCCGACTGTCTCAGTGCGAAATATCCCACTGTCTCAGTGCTAAATATCCGACTGTCTCAGTGCAAAATATCCGACTGTCTCAGTGCTAAACATCCGACTGTCTCAGTGCAAAATATCCTACTCTCTCAGTGCTAAACATCCGACTGTCTCAGTGTGAAATATCCGACTGACTCAGTGCCAAACATCTGTCTCAGAGCGAAATATCCGACTGTCTCAGTGCTAAACATCCGACTGTCTCAGTGCTAAACATCTGACGGTCTCAGTGCAAAATATCCTACTCTCTGTGCTAAACATCCGACTGTCTCAGTGCGAAATATCCGACTGACTCAGTGCCAAACATGTCTCTGTGCGAAATATCCGACTGTCTCAGTGCTAAACATCCGACTGTCTCAGTGCGAAATATCCGACTCTCTCAGTGCCAAACATCTGACTGTCTCAGTGATAAACATCCGACTGTCTCAATGCTAAACATCTGCCTGTCTCAGTGCTAAACATCCGACTCTCTCAGTGCTCAACATCCGACTGTCTCAGTGCTAAACATCCGACTGTCTCAGTGCTAAACATCCGACTGTCTCAGTGCCAAACATCCGACTGTCTCAGTGCCATACATCTGACTGTCTCAGGGCGAAATATCCGACTGTCTCAGTGCTAAACATCCGACTGTCTCAGTGCCAAACATCCGACTGTCTCAGTGCGAAATATCCAACTGTCTCAGTCTAAACATCCGACTGTCTCAGTGCAAAATATCCGACTGTCTCAGTGCTAAACATCCGACTGTCTCAGTGCCAAACATCCGACTGTCTCAGTGCCAAACATCTGACTGTCTCAGTGCGAAATATCCGACTGTCTCAGTGCTAAACATCCGACTGTCTCAGTGCAAAATATCCGACTGTCTCAGTGCTAAACATCCGACTGTCTCAGTGCGAAATATCCAATTGTCTCAGTGCGAAATATCCAACTGCCTCAGTGCCAAACATCTGCCCGTCTCAGTGCTAAACATCCGACTGTCTCAGTGCGAAATATCCCACTGTCTCAGTGCTAAATATCCGACTGTCTCAGTGCAAAATATCCGACTGTCTCAGTGCTAAACATCCGACTGTCTCAGAGCGAAATATCCGACTGTCTCAGTGCGAAATATCCGACTGTCTCAGTGCCAAACATCTGCCTGTTTCAGTGCTAAACATCCGACTGTCTCAGTGCTAAACATCCGACTGTCTCAGTGCAAAATATCCTACTCTCTCAGTGCTAAACATCCGAGTGTCTCAGTGCGAAATATCCGACTGTCTCAGTGCCAAACATCTGTCTCAGTGCGAAATATCCGACTTTCTCAGTGCTAAACATCCGACTGTCTCAATGCTAAACATCTGCCTGTCTCAGTGTCAAACATCCGACTGTCTCAGTGCCAAACATCCGACTTTCTCAGTGCCAAACATCCGACTGTCTCAGTGCCAAACATCCGACTTTCTCAGTGCCAAACATCCGACTGTCTCTGTGCTAAACATCCGACTGTCTCAGTGCTAAACCACCGACTGTCTCAGTGCAAAATATCCTACTCTTTCAGTGCTAAACATCCGACTGTCTCAGTGCGAAATATCCGACTGACTCAGTGCCAAACATCTGTCTCAGTGCGAAATATCCGACTGTCTCAGTGCTAAACATCCGACTCTCTCAGTGCCAAACCACCGACTCTCTCAGTGCCAAACATCCGACTGTCTCAGTGCGAAATATCCGACTGACTGAGTGCCAAACATCTGTCTCAGTGCGAAATATCCGACTGTCTCAGTGCTAAACATCCGACTTTCTCAGTGCCAAACCACCGACTGTCTCAGTGCTCAACATCCAACTGTCTCAGCGCTAAACATCCGACTGTCTCAGTGCCAAATATCCGACTGTCTCAGTGCCAAACATCTGCCTGTCTCAGTGCTAAACATCCGATTGTCTCAGTGCGAAATATCCGACTGTCTCAGTGCTAAACATCCGACTGTCTCAGTGCAAAATATCCGACTGTCTCAGTGCTAAACATCCGACTGTCTCAGTGCGAAAAATCCGACTGTCTAGTGCCAAACATCTGCCTGTCTCAGTGCTAAACATCCGACTGTCTCAGTGCCAAACATCCAACTGTCTCAGTGCTAAACATCTGACTGTCTCAGTGCTAAACATCCGACTGTCTCAGTGCGAAATATCCGACTGACTCAGTGCCAAGCATCTGTCTCAGTGCGAAATATCCGACTGTCTCAGTGCTAAACATCCGACTCTCTCAGTGCCAAACCACCGACTCTCTCAGTGCTAAACATCCGACTGTCTCAGTGCGAAATATCCGACTGACTGAGTGCCAAACATCTGTCTCAGTGCGAAATATCCGACTGTCTCAGTGCTGAACATCCGACTTTCTCAGTGCCAAACCACCGACTGTCTCAGTGCTCAACATCCAACTGTCTCAGCGCTAAACATCCGACTGTCTCAGTGCCAAATATCCGACTGTCTCAGTGCCAAACATCTGCCTGTCTCAGTGCTAAACATCCGACTGTCTCAGTGCGAAATATCCGACTGTCTCAGTGCTAAACATCCGACTGTCTCAGTGCAAAATATCCGACTGTCTCAGTGCTAAACATCCGACTGTCTCAGTGCGAAAAATCCGACTGTCTAGTGCCAAACATCTGCCTGTCTCAGTGCTAAACATCCGACTGTCTCAGTGCCAAACATCCAACTGTCTCAGTGCTAAACATCTGACTGTCTCAGTGCTAAACATCCGACTGACTCTGTGCGAAATATCCGACTGACTCAGTGCCAAACATCTGTCTTAGTGCGAAATATCCGACTGTCTCAGTGCTAAACATCCGACTGTCTCAGTGCGAAATATCCGACTGACTCAGTGCCAAACATCTGTCTCAGTGCTAAATATCCGACTGTCTCAGTGCCGAACATCTGACTGCCTCAGTGCTAAACATCCGACTGTCTCAATGCTAAACATCTGCCTGTCTCAGTGCTAAACATCCGACTCTCTCAGTGCCAAACATCCGACTGTCTCAGTGCTAAACATCCGACTGTCTAAGTGCTAACTGTCTCAATGCCAAACATCCGACTGTCTCAGTGCTCAACATCCAACTGTCTCAGTGCGAAATATCCGACTGTCTCAGTGCCAAACATCTGCCTGTCTCAGTGCTAAACATCCGACTGTCTCAGTGCGAAATATCCCACTGTCTCAGTGCTAAACCTCCGACTGTCTCAGTGCAAAATATCCGACTGTCTCAGTGCCAAACATCCGACTGTCTCAGTGCTAAACATCCGACTGTCTTAGTGCGAAATATCCGACTGCCTCAGTGCCAAACATCTGCCTGTCTCAGTGCTAAACATCCGACTGTCTCAGTGCTAAACATCCGACTGTCTCAGTGCAAAATATCCTACTCTCTCAGTGCTAAACATCCGACTGTCTCAGTGCGAAATATCTGACTGACTCATTGCCAAACATCTGTCTCAGTGCGCAATATCCGACTGTCTCAGTGCTAAACATCCGACTGTCTCAGTGCGAAATATCCCACTGTCTCAGTACCAAACATCTGACGGTCTCAGTGCTAAACATCCGACTGTCTCAATGCTAAACATCTGCCTGTCTCAGTGCTAAACATCCGACTCTCTCAGTGCCAAACATCCGACTGTCTCAGTGCTAAACATCCGACTGTCTCAGTGCTAACTGTCTCAATGCCAAACATCAGACTGCCTCAGTGCCAAACATCCGACTTTCTCAGCACCAAAGATCCGTCTGTCTCAGTGCTCAACATCCAACTGTCTCAGCGCTAAACATCCGACTGTCTCAGTGCGAAATATCCGACTGTCTCAGTGCCAAACATCTGCCTGTCTCAGTGCTAAACATCCGACTGTCTCAGTGCGAAATATCCGACTGTCTCAGTGCTAAACATCCGACTGTCTCAGTGCAAAATATCCGACTGTCTCAGTGCTAAACATCCGACTGTCTCAGTGCTAAACATCCGACTGTCTCAGTGCAAAATATCCCACTGTCTCAGTGCCAAACATCTGCCTGTCTCAGTGCTAAACATCCGACTGTCTCAGTGCTAAACATCTGACGGTCTCAGTGCAAAATATCCAACTCTCTGTGCTAAACATCCGACTGTCTCAGTGCGAAATATCCGACTGACTCAGTGCCAAACATGTCTCTGTGCGAAATATCCGACTGTCTCAGTGCTAAACATCCGACTGTCTCAGTGCGAAATATCCGACTCTCTCAGTGCCAAACATCTGACTGTCTCAGTGCTAAACATCCGACTGTCTCAATGCTAAACATCTGCCTGTCTCAGTGCTAAACATCCGACTCTCTCAGTGCTCAACATCCGACTGTCTCAGAGCTAAACATCCGACTGTCTCAGTGCCAAACATCCGACTGTCTCAGTGCCATACATCTGACTGTCTCAGGGCGAAATATCCGAATGTCTCAGTGCTAAACATCCGACTGTCTCAGTCTCAACATCCGACTGTCTCAGTGCAAAATATCCGACTGTCTCAGTGCTAAACATCCGACTGTCTCAGTGCCAAACATCCGACTGTCTCAGTGCCAAACATCTGACTGTCTCAGTGCGAAATATCCGACTGTCTCAGTGCTAAACATCCGACTGTCTCAGTGCAAAATATCCGACTGTCTCAGTGCTAAATATCCGACTGTCTCAGTGCGAAATATCCAATTGTCTCAGTGCGAAATATCCAACTGCCTCAGTGCCAAACATCTGCCCGTCTCAGTGCTAAACATCCGACTGTCTCAGTGCGAAATATCCCACTGTCTCAGTGCTAAATATCCGACTGTCTCAGTGCAAAATATCCGACTGTCTCAGTGCTAAACATCCGACTGTCTCAGAGCGAAATATCCGACTGTCTCAGTGCGAAATATCCGACTGTCTCAGTGCCAAACATCTGCCTGTTTCAGTGCTAAACATCCGACTGTCTCAGTGCTAAACATCCGACTGTCTCAGTGCAAAATATCCTACTCTCTCAGTGCTAAACATCCGACTGTCTCAGTGCAAAATATCCGACTGTCTCAGTGCCAAACATCTGTCTCAGAGCGAAATATCCGACTGTCTCAGTGCTAAACATCCGACTGTCTCAGTGCTAAACATCTGACGGTCTCAGTGCAAAATATCCTACTCTCTGTGCTAAACATCCGACTGTCTCAGTGCGAAATATCCGACTGACTCAGTGCCAAACATGTCTCTGTGCGAAATATCCGACTGTCTCAGTGCTAAACATCCGACTGTCTCAGTGCGAAATATCCGACTCTCTCAGTGCCAAACATCTGACTGTCTCAGTGCTAAACATCCGACTGTCTCAATGCTAAACATCTGCCTGTCTCAGTGCTAAACATCCGACTCTCTCAGTGCTCAACATCCGACTGTCTCAGTGCTAAACATCCGACTGTCTCAGTGCTAAACATCCGACTGTCTCAGTGCCAAACATCCGACTGTCTCAGTGCCATACATCTGACTGTCTCAGGGCGAAATATCCGACTGTCTCAGTGCTAAACATCCGACTGTCTCAGTGCCAAACATCCGACTGTCTCAGTGCGAAATATCCAACTGTCTCAGTCTAAACATCCGACTGTCTCAGTGCAAAATATCCGACTGTCTCAGTGCTAAACATCCGACTGTCTCAGTGCCAAACATCCGACTGTCTCAGTGCCAAACATCTGACTGTCTCAGTGCGAAATATCCGACTGTCTCAGTGCTAAACATCCGACTGTCTCAGTGCAAAATATCCGACTGTCTCAGTGCTAAACATCCGACTCTCTCAGTGCGAAATATCCAATTGTCTCAGTGCGAAATATCCAACTGCCTCAGTGCCAAACATCTGCCCGTCTCAGTGCTAAACATCCGACTGTCTCAGTGCGAAATATCCCACTGTCTCAGTGCTAAATATCCGACTGTCTCAGTGCAAAATATCCGACTGTCTCAGTGCTAAACATCCGACTGTCTCAGAGCGAAATATCCGACTGTCTCAGTGCGAAATATCCGACTGTCTCAGTGCCAAACATCTGCCTGTTTCAGTGCTAAACATCCGACTGTCTCAGTGCTAAACATCCGACTGTCTCAGTGCAAAATATCCTACTCTCTCAGTGCTCAACATCCGACTGTCTCAGTGCAAAATATCCGACTGTCTCAGTGCTCAACATCCGAGTGTCTCAGTGCGAAATATCCGACTGTCTCAGTGCCAAACATCTGTCTCAGTGCGAAATATCCGACTGTCTCAGTGCTAAACATCCGACTGTCTCAATGCTAAACATCTGCCTGTCTCAGTGCCAAACATCCGACTGTCTCAGTGCCAAACATCCGACTTTCTCAGTGCCAAACATCCGACTGTCTCAGTGCCAAACATCCGACTTTCTCAGCGCCAAACATCCGACTGTCTCTGTGCTAAACATCCGACTGTCTCAGTGCTAAACCACCGACTGTCTCAGTACAAAATATCCTACTCTTTCAGTGCTAAACATCCGACTGTCTCAGTGCGAAATATCCGACTGACTCAGTGCCAAACATCTGTCTCAGTGCGAAATATCCGACTGTCTCAGTGCTAAACATCCGACTCTCTCAGTGCCAAACCACCGACTCTCTCAGTGCCAAACATCCGACTGTCTCAGTGCGAAATATCCGACTGACTGAGTGCCAAACATCTGTCTCAGTGCGAAATATCCGACTGTCTCAGTGCTAAACATCCGACTTTCTCAGTGCCAAACCACCGACTGTCTCAGTGCTCAACATCCAACTGTCTCAGCGCTAAACATCCGACTGTCTCAGTGCCAAATATCCGACTGTCTCAGTGCCAAACATCTGCCTGTCTCAGTGCTAAACATCCGATTGTCTCAGTGCGAAATATCCGACTGTCACAGTGCTAAACACCCGACTGTCTCAGTGCGAAATATCCGACTGACTCAGTGCCAAACATCTGTCTCAGTGCGAAATATCCGACTGTCTCAGTGCTAAACATCCGACTCTCTCAGTGCCAAACCACCGACTCTCTCAGTGCTAAACATCCGACTGTCTCAGTGCCAAATATCCGACTGTCTCAGTGCCAAACATCTGCCTGTCTCAGTGCTAAACATCCGATTGTCTCAGTGCGAAATATCCGACTGTCACAGTGCTAAACACCCGACTGTCTCAGTGCGAAATATCCGACTGACTGAGTGCCAAACATCTGTCTCAGTGCGAAATATCCGACTGTCTCAGTGCTAAACATCCGACTTTCTCAGTGCCAAACCACCGACTGTCTCAGTGCTCAACATCCAACTGTCTCAGCGCTAAACATCCGACTGTCTCAGTGCCAAATATCCGACTGTCTCAGTGCCAAACATCTGCCTGTCTCAGTGCTAAACATCCGACTGTCTCAGTGCGAAATATCCGACTGTCTCAGTGCTAAACATCCGACTGTCTCAGTGCAAAATATCCGACTGTCTCAGTGCTAAACATCCGACTGTCTCAGTGCGAAAAATCCGACTGTCTAGTGCCAAACATCTGCCTGTCTCAGTGCTAAACATCCGACTGTCTCAGTGCCAAACATCCAACTGTCTCAGTGCTAAACATCTGACTGTCTCAGTGCTAAACATCCGACTGACTCAGTGCGAAATATCCGACTGACTCAGTGCCAAACATCTGTCTTAGTGCGAAATATCCGACTGTCTCAGTGCGAAATATCCGACTGACTCAGTGCCAAACATCTGTCTCAGTGCTAAATATCCGACTGTCTCAGTGCCGAACATCTGACTGCCTCAGTGCTAAACATCCGACTGTCTCAATGCTAAACATCTGCCTGTCTCAGTGCTAAACATCCAACTCTCTCAGTGCCAAACATCCGACTGTCTCAGTGCTAAACATCCGACTGTCTAAGTGCTAACTGTCTCAATGCCAAACATCCGACTGTCTCAGTGCTCAACATCCGACTGTCTCAGTGCGAAATATCCGACTGTCTCAGTGCCAAACATCTGCCTGTCTCAGTGCTAAACATCCGACTGTCTCAGTGCGAAATATCCCACTGTCTCAGTGCTAAACCTCCGACTGTCTCAGTGCAAAATATCCGACTGTCTCAGTGCCAAACATCCGACTGTCTCAGTGCTAAACATCCGACTGTCTTAGTGCGAAATATCCGACTGCCTCAGTGCCAAACATCTGCCTGTCTCAGTGCTAAACATCCGACTGTCTCAGTGCTAAACATCCGACTGTCTCAGTGCAAAATATCCTACTCTCTCAGTGCTAAACATCCGACTGTCTCAGTGCGAAATATCTGACTGACTCATTGCCAAACATCTGTCTCAGTGCGCAATATCCGACTGTCTTAATGCTAAACATCTGCCTGTCTCAGTGCTAAACATCCAACTCTCTCAGTGCCAAACATCCGACTGTCTCAGTGCTAAACATCCGACTGTCTCAGTGCTAACTGTCTCAATGCCAAACATCAGACTGCCTCAGTGCCAAACATCCGACTTTCTCAGCACCAAAGATCCGTCTGTCTCAGTGCTCAACATCCAACTGTCTCAGCGCTAAACATCCGACTGTCTCAGTGCGAAATATCCGACTGTCTCAGTGCCAAACATCTGCCTGTCTCAGTGCTAAACATCCGACTGTCTCAGTGCGAAATATCCTACTCTCTCAGTGCTAAACATCCGACTGTCTCAGTGCAAAATATCCGACTGTCTCAGTGCTAAACATCCGACTGTCTCAGTGCTAAACATCCGACTGTCTCAGTGCAAAATATCCCACTGTCTCAGTGCCAAACATCTGCCTGTCTCAGTGCTAAACATCCGACTGTCTCAGTGCTAAACATCTGACGGTCTCAGTGCAAAATATCCTACTCTCTGTGCTAAACATCCGACTGTCTCAGTGCGAAATATCCGACTGACTCAGTGCCAAACATGTCTCTGTGCGAAATATCCGACTGTCTCAGTGCTAAACATCCGACTGTCTCAGTGCGAAATATCCGACTCTCTCAGTGCCAAACATCTGACTGTCTCAGTGCTAAACATCCGACTGTCTCAATGCTAAACATCTGCCTGTCTCAGTGCTAAACATCCGACTCTCTCAGTGCTCAACATCCGACTGTCTCAGTGCTAAACATCCGACTGTCTCAGTGCCAAACATCCGACTGTCTCAGTGCCATACATCTGACTGTCTCAGGGCGAAATATCCGACTGTCTCAGTGCTAAACATCCGACTGTCTCAGTCTCAACATCCGACTGTCTCAGTGCAAAATATCCGACTGTCTCAGTGCTAAACATCCGACTATCTCAGTGCCAAACATCCGACTGTCTCAGTGCCAAACATCTGACTGTCTCAGTGCGAAATATCCGACTGTCTCAGTGCTAAACATCCGACTGTCTCAGTGCAAAATATCCGACTGTCTCAGTGCTAAACATCCGACTGTCTCAGTGCGAAATATCCAATTGTCTCAGTGCGAAATATCCAACTGCCTCAGTGCCAAACATCTGCCCGTCTCAGTGCTAAACATCCGACTGTCTCAGTGCGAAATATCCCACTGTCTCAGTGCTAAATATCCGACTGTCTCAGTGCAAAATATCCGACTGTCTCAGTGCTAAACATCCGACTGTCTCAGAGCGAAATATCCGACTGTCTCAGTGCGAAATATCCGACTGTCTCAGTGCCAAACATCAGACTGTTTCAGTGCTAAACATCCGACTGTCTCAGTGCTAAACATCCGACTGTCTCAGTGCAAAATATCCTACTCTCTCAGTGCTAAACATCCGACTGTCTCAGTGTGAAATATCCGACTGACTCAGTGCCAAACATCTGTCTCAGAGCGAAATATCCGACTGTCTCAGTGCTAAACATCCGACTGTCTCAGTGCTAAACATCTGACGGTCTCAGTGCAAAATATCCTACTCTCTGTGCTAAACATCCGACTGTCTCAGTGCGAAATATCCGACTGACTCAGTGCCAAACATGTCTCTGTGCGAAATATCCGACTGTCTCAGTGCTAAACATCCGACTGTCTCAGTGCGAAATATCTGACTCTCTCAGTGCCAAACATCTGACTGTCTCAGTGCTAAACATCCGACTGTCTCAATGCTAAACATCTGCCTGTCTCAGTGCTAAACATCTGCCTGTCTCAGTGCTAAACATCCGACTCTCTCAGTGCTCAACATCCGACTGTCTCAGTGCTAAACATCCGACTGTCTCAGTGCTAAACATCCGACTGTCTCAGTGCCAAACATCCGACTGTCTCAGTGCCATACATCTGACTGTCTCAGGGCGAAATATCCGACTGTCTCAGTGCCAAACATCCGACTGTCTCAGTGCCAAACATCTGACTGTCTCAGTGCGAAATATCCGACTGTCTCAGTGCTAAACATCCGACTGTCTCAGTGCAAAATATCCGACTGTCTCAGTGCTAAACATCCGACTGTCTCAGTGCGAAATATCCAATTGTCTCAGTGCGAAATATCCAACTGCCTCAGTGCCAAACATCTGCCCGTCTCAGTGCTAAACATCCGACTGTCTCAGTGCGAAATATCCCACTGTCTCAGTGCTAAATATCCGACTGTCTCAGTGCAAAATATCCGACTGTCTCAGTGCTAAACATCCGACTGTCTCAGAGCGAAATATCCGACTGTCTCAGTGCGAAATATCCGACTGTCTCAGTGCTAACTGTCTCAATGCCAAACATCAGACTGCCTCAGTGCCAAACATCCGACTTTCTCAGCACCAAAGATCCGTCTGTCTCAGTGCTCAACATCCAACTGTCTCAGCGCTAAACATCCGACTGTCTCAGTGCGAAATATCCGACTGTCTCAGTGCCAAACATCTGCCTGTCTCAGTGCTAAACATCCGACTGTCTCAGTGCGAAATATCCGACTGTCTCAGTGCTAAACATCCGACTGTCTCAGTGCAAAATATCCGACTGTCTCAGTGCTAAACATCCGACTGTCTCAGTGCTAAACATCCGACTGTCTCAGTGCAAAATATCCCACTGTCTCAGTGCCAAACATCTGCCTGTCTCAGTGCTAAACATCCGACTGTCTCAGTGCTAAACATCTGACGGTCTCAGTGCAAAATATCCTACTCTCTGTGCTAAACATCCGACTGTCTCAGTGCGAAATATCCGACTGACTCAGTGCCAAACATGTCTCTGTGCGAAATATCCGACTGTCTCAGTGCTAAACATCCGACTGTCTCAGTGCGAAATATCCGACTCTCTCAGTGCCAAACATCTGACTGTCTCAGTGCTAAACATCCGACTGTCTCAATGCTAAACATCTGCCTGTCTCAGTGCTAAACATCCGACTCTCTCAGTGCTCAACATCCGACTGTCTCAGTGCTAAACATCCGACTGTCTCAGTGCCAAACATCCGACTGTCTCAGTGCCATACATCTGACTGTCTCAGGGCGAAATATCCGACTGTCTCAGTGCTAAACATCCGACTGTCTCAGTCTCAACATCCGACTGTCTCAGTGCAAAATATCCGACTGTCTCAGTGCTAAACATCCGACTATCTCAGTGCCAAACATCCGACTGTCTCAGTGCCAAACATCTGACTGTCTCAGTGCGAAATATCCGACTGTCTCAGTGCTAAACATCCGACTGTCTCAGTGCAAAATATCCGACTGTCTCAGTGCTAAACATCCGACTGTCTCAGTGCGAAATATCCAATTGTCTCAGTGCGAAATATCCAACTGCCTCAGTGCCAAACATCTGCCCGTCTCAGTGCTAAACATCCGACTGTCTCAGTGCGAAATATCCCACTGTCTCAGTGCTAAATATCCGACTGTCTCAGTGCAAAATATCCGACTGTCTCAGTGCTAAACATCCGACTGTCTCACAGCGAAATATCCGACTGTCTCAGTGCGAAATATCCGACTGTCTCAGTGCCAAACATCTGCCTGTTTCAGTGCTAAACATCCGACTGTCTCAGTGCTAAACATCCGACTGTCTCAGTGCAAAATATCCTACTCTCTCAGTGCTAAACATCCGACTGTCTCAGTGTGAAATATCCGACTGACTCAGTGCCAAACATCTGTCTCAGAGCGAAATATCCGACTGTCTCAGTGCTAAACATCCGACTGTCTCAGTGCTAAACATCTGACGGTCTCAGTGCAAAATATCCTACTCTCTGTGCTAAACATCCGACTGTCTCAGTGCGAAATATCCGACTGACTCAGTGCCAAACATGTCTCTGTGCGAAATATCCGACTGTCTCAGTGCTAAACATCCGACTGTCTCAGTGCGAAATATCTGACTCTCTCAGTGCCAAACATCTGACTGTCTCAGTGCTAAACATCCGACTGTCTCAATGCTAAACATCTGCCTGTCTCAGTGCTAAACATCCGACTCTCTCAGTGCTCAACATCCGACTGTCTCAGTGCTAAACATCCGACTGTCTCAGTGCTAAACATCCGACTGTCTCAGTGCCAAACATCCGACTGTCTCAGTGCCATACATCTGACTGTCTCAGGGCGAAATATCCGACTGTCTCAGTGCCAAACATCCGACTGTCTCAGTGCCAAACATCTGACTGTCTCAGTGCGAAATATCCGACTGTCTCAGTGCTAAACATCCGACTGTCTCAGTGCAAAATATCCGACTGTCTCAGTGCTAAACATCCGACTGTCTCAGTGCGAAATATCCAATTGTCTCAGTGCGAAATATCCAACTGCCTCAGTGCTAAACATCCGACTGTCTCAGTGCGAAATATCCCACTGTCTCAGTGCTAAATATCCGACTGTCTCAGTGCAAAATATCCGACTGTCTCAGTGCTAAACATCCGACTGTCTCAGAGCGAAATATCCGACTGTCTCAGTGCGAAATATCCGACTGTCTCAGTGCCAAACATCTGCCTGTTTCAGTGCTAAACATCCGACTGTCTCAGTGCTAAACATCCGACTGTCTCAGTGCAAAATATCCTACTCTCTCAGTGCTAAACATCCGACTGTCTCAGTGTGAAATATCCGACTGACTCAGTGCCAAACATCTGTCTCAGAGCGAAATATCCGACTGTCTCAGTGCTAAACATCCGACTGTCTCAGTGCAAAATATCCGACTGTCTCAGTGCCAAACATCTGACTGTCTCAGTGCTAAACATCCGACTGTCTCAATGCTGAACAGCTGCCTGTCTCAGTTCCAAACATCCGACTGTCTCAGTGCCAAACATCCGACTGTCTCAGTGCTAACTGTCTCAATGCCAAACATTCGACTGTCTCAGTGCCAAACATCCGACTGTCTCAGTGCCAAACATCCGACTGTCTCCGTGCTCAACATCCAACTGTCTCAGCGCTAAACATCCGACTGTCTCAGTGCCAATCATCCGACTGTCTCAGTGCTCAACATCCGACTTTCTTAGTGCCAAACATCCAACTGTCTCAGTGCTCAACATCCAACTGTCTCAGTGCCAAACATCCGACTGTCTCAGTGCTCAACATCCGGCTGTCTCAGTGCTGAAACACAACAAACTCAATAGCAACCACCATTCACTTTTCAAAGCCACACAAACCCTCACATTGGGAGCGGGGATTGAGAACAGGAAAGGCAGCATCTGTGGGCGGTACAGTATACGGAACTGCAGACATTTCATGGAAGACATCTCGTTGGGAGATACTGAATCACTTCGTCAATATTGTTTTTATTTTGCAGATACCAGCGTTATTTTTTTCCTGTTGTATAAATTCACGGGGGTTGGGGGGAAAGGGGCTCCTCCGCTTGCGGTCAATCCTTCCAATGCAATTACAGGAATTGGAATGACAGCTACACAACAGGACAGTGTATTTATGGAGACATTTTGTCGAGATGGTGACAGTGAATGTTCCGTCACTGATCTCTCAGTAATAGATAGGAAATCAACATCAATATGATAGAGTGGAACCTTTAGCTTCTTTCATAGGTGTTATGGATGGAGCTTAAAAGAGATTTTGGTTTGTCAGATTGAAGAACGGTATCTGCACATTTTAGTGGCGACTCCTGCAGCATGGCCCTGGTGACGGTGACACCTCCCCACAGCTTGTTGAGCTCCTCCTTGTTGCGCACGGCCAGCTGGAGGGGTCTGGGGATAAGGCGGGTTTTTTTGTTGTCCCGGGACACGTTACCAAGCCAGCTCGAGGATTTCAGCCCTCAGATATGTCAGTGCTGGAGCTAGATAGACCAGCGTCAAGATTAGAGTGGTGCTGGAAGTGCACAGCAGGTCAGGCAGCATCCCAGGAGCAGCAATCCTGATGAAGGGCTTTTGTCTGAAATGTTGATTTTCCTGCTCCTCGGATGCTGCATGACCTGCTATGCTTTTCCAGCACCACTCTAATCTTGACTCTAATCTCCAGCATCTGCAGTACCCACTTCTGCCTAGGTCCGCCCTCAGTCTCCCACACCCTAAAAAAAATTCTAGCTTGTCCAACATCATCTTATAACTTAGATCCTTTAGTCCAGGCAACATCCTCGTAGATTTCTTCTTGCACTCTTTCCAGTTTAGTAATATCCTTCCCATAACAGGGTGAATAAAACTGAACATAATACTCCAGGTGCGGCCTCACCAATGTCCTGTAAACAGCAACATAACTTCCCAGCTTCTATTCTCAGTCCCTGACTGATGAAGGCCAGTGTGTCAAAAGCCTTCTTCACTTCAGGGTCTACCTGTGAATCCACTTTGAGAGAACCTGAACTCCAAGATCCCTCTGTTCCACTGCATTGCTTAAGGCCCTACTATTCACCATGAAACTCCTACCTTGATTTGACTTTTCAAAATGCAAGACCTCACACTTTTCTATATTAAACTCCAGTTTCTATTTCTCGGCCTACTTCCCCAGCTGATTAAGGTCCTGCTGCAATTTCTGATAATTCCTCACTGTCCACAATAGTGCCTATTTTAGTGTCATCTGAAAACTTACCATTCATACTTTGTACATTCTCATCCAAATCATTGATATAGATAACAAATAATAATGGACCAGCACCAATCCCTGATACACTCCACTGATCACAGACCTCCAGTCTGATAAGCATCCTTCTACTATCACCCTCTGCTTCTTATCTTCAAGTCAATTGTGTATCCAATTTGCCAGCTCCCTTGGATTCCATGTGATTTAACCTTCCAGAGCAGCGTACCATGTGGAACCTTATCAAAGACGTTACTGAAATTCATGTAGACAATGTCTACTGCCCTGCCCTCATCAATCTTCCTGAACACTTCATCAAAGAACTCTAACAAATTTGTGAGACAGAATCTCCCACTCACAAAACCATGCTGACTACTCCCAATCAATCTCTGTCTTTCCAAATGCATGTGTCTCTTAGCCCTCAGACTCTTGTCAAGCAACTTACCCACCACAGATGCTAAGCTTACTGGTCTATAGATCCCAGGCCTTTCTTTGCAGCCCCTCTTGAATAATGGCACAACATTCACTACCCTCCAGTCTTCCGGGATCGACAATGATGCAAACATGTCAGCCAGGGACCCCACAATTTCTTCTGTAGCTTCTTGCAGTGTCCTTGGATATATCTGATCAGGACCAGGAGATTTATCCACTTTCATTCATTCTCATACATCCAACACCTCCTCTACTGTGATATAGACTACTCCCAAGATATGACCACTAACTTCCCAATTTTTCATGTCTTTCTCCATTGTAAACATAAAGAAGAAATATTCATCGAGGACCTCACCCACCTCCTGTGGTTTGACAAATACATCTCTACTTTGGTCCTTGAGGAGTCCCATCCTCTGTCTAGTTATTATTTTTCCTATAATATATTTAAATAACCTCTTAGGATTCACCCTAATCTTCTCAGCCAAGGCTATCTCGTGCCCCCTTTTTGCCTTCCTTCTTCAGAAAACTCCTGTATCACCTATGCATGCTACTGCTCAGTGTGCACTCCGCCTATTCACGAGGTAAGTTTATATAAATTTAAATTTACTTTCCCGGCAGGCCCCTTGACCTCGCTGTTGCTTCTCCCAGTGCTGCTACTACATCTTTCTCTATCTGAGCGTATTTTTGTTCAATATCAGCCAAAGTCCGGGAAACATGAACTATCTGGCGTTCCACTCGACTAGGCTACTGTTGTGTGAACACTACTCCGATACTATGCAGGGAGGATGCATGTCAGTACCAGATCTCGGTGATCATAGAAGGACATCTTAGATAACCACAGCATGCTTTTTCCCTTTCTTTTTAAGGCTACTTTTCAGCTATGTAACCATTTCTAAGGTTGACTTTATCAATAGCAAGTGTAAGGGTGCAAAAATGGAGGGCAGGTAGCACACAAATGTTGTTGTAATAATTCACCAACCCAAAGAAAGACCAAAGCTCTAGTAGAGAGGTGGGAGCTAGGGCTCCTTTGATAACCCTCAATTTATCTTCCCACAGGTGTACCCTGGTCTTGTCGAGTCTGCAACCCATGTAGGTCACTTGGAGTGCCTGGAATACACAATTTTCCCTTCTAAGGCATATGCCTGTCTGGGAGAACTATTTAAGCCCTGTGTTTAAATTCTCCAAGTGCTCTTTATAGGTCTTTCCTGTTATTAGTGTGTCATCCAGATAAGTGGCAACCTGAGGTATACCTTGTAAAATGTCCCTTATCATCCCCTGGAAAATGAGGTAGGCTGATAATAGGTGGGGCAAGAAGTGGCAGATGGATATTTGGATACATGTGAGTTGTTCTGTTTTGGTAAGGCAAACTAGGGCAGGATTCATTAATGATAAGGCCCTGGGGAGTGTTCTTGAACAGAGGGACCTGGAAGTGTAGGTCCATAGTTCCTGGAAAGGTAGACAGGATTGTGAAGGTGTTTGGCATGCTTGTCTTCATTGGTCACAGCGCTGCATGTAGGAGTTGGGACGTCATATTGCAGCTGTGCAAAACATTGGTGAGGCCACTTTTAGAATACTGCATAAAATTCTGGTCACCCTGATGCAAGGAATGCTGATGCAGTACTCATGCAAAAGATAGAAAAAAACTAAATGGGCATTTTTCCAGAAAGTTGAATATACAACAGAAATATTCCACCATTGATAAAACCTTGCGTTTGGTTGTAACATTTATGTAACCAGTAATGTATCTGAGACACATTGTATATACTGATCTTAATCCCTTAATGTGGTTTTGAAAAAAAAATTTAAGATAAAAATACCAGATTGTTTGAATGGAGTTCATTGTTACAGCTATTTAATTTGAAAATTATACACATGGCAGGATACAAGAACATAATAGACAATGCATGGATACAGGAAGACAGAAGTAAAGGAAGAAATGGATTAAAATAGAAATTGAATATTTGCAAGAGTCAATGTATTGTCCTTTAAAACTCAAGGTATTTAAAAATGAAGCTATCTTTGTATATGCATGGTTAATTTATTTTTAAGAGATGGATTTTGTCCTTTTTTGGGGCAAAGAGGTTTTGAGCTATAGGTGCCAAGCTGTCAATAAAGCTAGTGAGGCCTTGGGTTTTTTAAGAGTTGGAACAATAATGAATGGATGGAGTCAGGTTCCCACAGAACAGGTTTTCGTTTACTTTTCAGTAGTTGTTGGGGTTTTGAAGCTGTTACATCCCTCTCGGCCACAGCAAAAAGCTGGAGTTCTCTCTTCCAGAATTGTGTGTGAGACTGACAGCTTTTGCCAAGGGTGTTTCCCTTAGTTTCACTGGATTGACTAGTCAGAATGACCATGACACACCTTTTGAGCAGAAGATTCAGCCAGAACTTAAAATTATTCTTTTTGAACAGCTTAGGAAGGAGTGCCGCTTGTTCTGGAGCACCATTTTCAAAAATATATGCAGAATGTTATCAGGGCTTTTCCGGTATCTAGCGCATTCAGCCATCTCTTGATAACGTTTTGTACATTTCACTCTCTCTCTCACACATACATCCAACACACTTCTGGCTCTGCTTGATTCTCACTACATCTCACATGCACAAACTTTTGACACATTTTCCATTGCTGGATTCTCCCTATATTTCTCTATCTCATTCTAACTCTCACACACGCAATATATGCCTCAATCTACACAAATAGTGTGGTAAAAGGCATAGGAGTCATTAGGGATCATAAAAGGGAATTTATTGATGGAGATATGGGTCTAGGATCCATACTGCATTTGAATCATTTTAAATGTATCATTTAATCTGCATCCAAATCTAAATTATTGTTCGCATTCATCCGAAACAAGTCTGAAACATGTGAATCTAAATTGGATTAATTTTGGATAGCTAAGGTAATAAAATAATATTTTGTACTTTTCTTCATCAAAAAGGTGAGAACGTGATGACAGAGGAGGAAACTCCATGATTGGCTGGTTGATTTGATTCATTGTCATATGTACCTAAGTACAGTGAAAGGCTTTGTTTGTCAGCAGGTACAGGCAGATCATAGTAAGCAAGTAGATTCAGCTCAAAGTGTGAAAGAAAGACTTGGAGAGAGTAAGGTTAAACTGCACAAGATGTGCACGAGGCAAGATCAACATTAACAAGATCAGCATTATTTGAAGTGAGAGACTTGTTATTCATCAGTCTAATGACAGCTGGGAAGAAGTTGTTCTTGAACTTGCTGATGTGGTCTTCAAGCTTCTGTATCTTCTGCCTGATGGAAGAGGTTTTAGAAGAGCTTTACCGGGGTGAGTTGGGTCTTTGAGGATGTTGGCAGCCTTCCCATGGCAACGGGACTTGTGAATGGAGTCCACAGTTGGGAGGTTGGCTTCTGTGATGTTCTGGGCTGTATACACAACCTTCTGTAGTTTCTTATGCACCCAGACAGTATGCTTTCTAAGGTGTATCTGTAAAAGTTGGTGAAGGTTCTTAATGGACAAGCTAGATTTTCAAGCTATCTGAGAAAGGTATTGTTGTGTTTTCTTGATCGTCACATCTAAATGGGAAGTCCAGGACAGGTTGTCAATTATTGTCAGTCCTAGGAACTTGATGCTCTCAATCCTCTCAACCTCTGTTCTGTTGATGTAGATGGGAGCGTGTTTTCCTTCTTTCTTTCCAAAGTCAATGATCAGTTCTTTAGTTTTGTCGACAATGAGAGGTTGTTATCATTGCAACATGTCACAAAGCCCTCTCTCTCCTTTCTGTATTCTGTATGTTTGATATCTGTCCTAACACAGTGGTGTCATCAGCAAACTCGGAGATAGTGTTTATTTGGAATTTGGCAATACGGTTGTGGGTATCCAGTGAGTATAATTGGGGGCTGAGAATGCATCCTTGAGAGGCTCCAGTGTTGAGTGTTATCATGGAGGTGTAGATGTCTACCTTCACTGATTGCGGGCTACAGGTCATGAATCTGAGGAACTAGTTGCAGAGTGCGGAGCCATGACGTGGATCTGAGTTTTGAGATCAGTCTGCAAGGAATAATAGTAGAATTAAAAATGGAATCCCTACTGTATGGAACTGATCCTTCAGCCCAACAAGTCCACACCCACCCTCCGAAGATTATCCCACCCAGACCCATTCCCCTACATTTAACCCTGACTCATGCACCTAACCTATACATCCCTGAACACTATGGGCAATTTACCATGGCTAATTTACCTAACCTGCACATCTTTGGTGTTGAAGGCAATGTTGTAGTCGATTATCAGGAGTCTGACGTAAGTGTCCTTGTTGTCCAAATGTTCCAGGGATGACTGCAGTGCTAGGGAAATGGTGTCCCATTGGTAGGTAAATTGCAGGGGATTGATGCAGGCTGGAAGACTAGAGCTGATGTGCGCCATGACCAGCTTTTCAACGTACTTCATGATCATGGAGATCAGAGCCACTTGGTAGTCATTAAGTCATTTTTTATGTGCTTTCTTAGATACTGGGATGATAATGGTCTTCTTTGGGCAGCACGGTCACTCAGTGGTTAGCACTGTTACCTCACAACATCAGGGACCCGGGTTTTTTTCCATCCTTGGGTGACTGTCTGCATGGAGTTTGCACATTATCCCAGTGTCTGCGTGGGTTTCCTCTGGGTGCTCCAGTTTTCTCCTACAGTCTAAAGGTGTGCAGTTAGGTGACTTGGCCATGCTAAATTGTCCAATGTTCAGGGATGTGTAGGTTAGATATATTAGCCAGGTATACATGTAGGGGAATGGGTCTAGTTGGTTACTCCTCAGAGGGTCAGTGTGGACTTGTTTCCACATTCTAGTGATTCTCTAGACATTCTTGAAGCAGGTGGGGACTTTGGCTTGGAGGAGGGAGAGGTTGAAGGTGTCAATGAATATCTCTGCTAGCAGATCCACACAGGATCTAAGTGCAATGCTGGGGTCTCTGTCTAGGACCATCGTTTTCCTTGGGTTGACTCCCAGAAATATTGATCTTATGTCTGCAGCAGTGACCCAGGTGCAACTGGGGCTGTTAGGGCAGATGACACTGTGATATAGCATTCTGCTTGAATTGAGCATAGAAAGCATTGGGTGCATCAGGGAGAAATGTGTCTTTGTCCACTATCTAGCACTGCTTCATTTTGTATCCCAGTATACTGTTTAGACATGGGCACAGGCAGCAGGAATCGAAAGGTTGATTTGGATTTCTAACTTGGTCTGGTACTGTCTCTTGGCATCTCTGATGGCTGTGTGGAGGTCATATCTGGATAGGTCTGGGTCGTCCGACTTGAATGCTGTACACCTGGTCTTGGTGGATTTCCCAGGTCATCCAAAGCTTCCAGTTGGGAAACACCTAGATTGATGTCTTAGGCATCATGACTAAGTGCTCCAAGTTGATAAGGAGGAAGTGTTTAATAGACTCAGACCTTAAAAGTTATACAGGCACCAGGACCTGATAAGATGTATTCAAGGATATTGAAGGAAGTGAGAATGGAATCGGTCATCACATTTCAATCTTCCTCAGACTTAGGGGAGGTGACAGAGGATGCAGAATTACAAACCTTTGTTCAGCAAAAGTGTAAGGATAAGCTCACCAATTACAGACCAGTCAGTTTAACTTAAAAATAATTGTAGACTTTTCCTAATCATTATAAAGTATACAGTATTTATGAGGAAATTCTGAATAAGGGTTACTGGACTCAAAACGTTAACTCTGATTTCTCTTCACGGATGCTGCCAGACCTGCTGAGCTTTTCCAGCAATTTCCAATTTATTTCTGATTTACAGCATCCACAGTTATTTTGTCTTTATATAGTATTCTAGGCTTTATTAATACAGTCAAGGTGGCCACATTGAACTTATGCAAGAAATCTGTTGAACAGAGTCACAATATGTAAACTGCCTTTTCTGATCCCTACACCTTTTACCACACTTTTCCGATTTGTTTGTCTGTAGATTGAGGCCAGCGTTATGTGAGTGAGAGATAGGGAGAATCAGAGATGGAAAGTGTATTAACCGTTTGTGCATGAATGAGTGTATATGTGAGATACAGTGAGAATCAAGCAGACCAGGGAGTGTGTTATTCCTGGTGTGTGTGTCTGTGCGAGAGAGAGAGAGAGAGCGCAAGATACACAAAACATCCAGAATTGGGGAATATGCAGTTCTAGATGCCACACTCTAAGAATATACTGAGGAAAGTGCAGAAGAGGTTTGCATGACAGATTTCAGGTATGTGTAATTGAGTTATGAAGATAGAATTAGAGAAGTAGGCATTGCTTTCCTTGAAAAAAAAGGCTAAGAAGGCTGATATTAAAGTTTTCAAAATCATGGGCCGTCTGGATAAGAGTATCACATTAATTGACATTAACTGTTATAGTGCTGAAGGTGGCCATTTGGCACATCATATCTGCATCAACTATTTGAATAAGCATAATTTCCTATTGCCAATGTTTTCTCCCCAGACTCTTACATATTATTCTACCCAAATGATCATCCAATGTCCTACTGAATGCTCAGTTGATCTAGATAGGGAGAAACTGCCCCTGCTTATAAAACAAGAGGGCATTGATTTGAAGTGATTTCAAAAAGTAATCAGTATGATGTGGGAAAAAAAAACTTCTTCAAATCCAACTCAATAAATTTTGTGAATGAAGACTACAGAACTCTTTTCTACCTTCTTCCCCCATATCTGCCTGTGTGTAAGGTACTGTATAACTGTTTAGAGTTTTAATTTGTAGAATTTGCTGAAATTAGTTCTAATTCTTTAGCTGTAATGATGCCTTAAATCTAATGATCTGTGATAAATATTTTCCTGTTAAGCGCAAAAACCTGTGTTTTCAATCAACCTGGTCTGAAAATCACGTAGTTAGTGGATTTTGTGTTTTTTTTAAACTTTAACTTCTGTGATGACTCCTGTAAGAGTGGGGCTTGATTTGCAGTGTTAGTCCAGTGAGGTGTATCTGGAACATTGTTTTTAAGGAATTATTTGAGCAGTGGTAAGGCTCTTGCTTATTCTGATGAAAAGTCATCGGACACAAAATGTTAACTCTGCTTTCTTCCCAAAGATACTACCAGGCTTGCTGAGTTTTACAAGCAATTTCCTTTTTAATTTTTTGCTTGACTAGTCAGTAGGACAGCTCTCTCAATGTTGGTACAAGTCCTGAGACATTACTTAAGAATACTTTGCCCAGTTGAGAAGGCTGGATTTGTTATTCATTTAGCTCAACGCCTGCAATCAGGATGCATTTTCATACTTCATTGGTTTCCACAATTGTTTGATACTTACTAAGTGGCTTAGTAGGCAGTAGGCCATTGCACAGAGCAGTGAAGAGTCAACTAATTGCTGTGACATTGGGAGTCACTCGGTCAGGATGACAGATTTCCTTCCTTAAAGTGCATTAGTGAGCAGATGGATTTTTATAACAACGAACAATTCATTTACATCCTAAATGTATTCAGTGAATTCAAACTTCACCATTTGCTGTGGGGAGATCTGAACTTGTATCCCCAGAGTATTAGCCTTTGGATTACTAGTACCACCATTACTGCCACCCAACTTTTATTCAATATAGCACAGATGAATCAGATTTGAAAAGGTAGCTTAAGAAATGACTCCAAAGAGTGTATTGGAACAATTTTTTAGAGTCCCAACTGGCAATGAGAAAGATTTGATAGCAGGTATGGTGTATGTAGATGTAGTCTTGGTATTGTATGTCCATGAAGACTTCATAGATGTCTTTATGGATTCAGATAGGTTGGGTCAACACGAAGTTGGATAGTAAATTTGTATGAACAGTGGCACAACTTAGTAAGCAATAAATACGTCATAATCAAAATATTTAAGCACAGTACTGATATAACAAGCACAGCATTTCCAATAAATGATTTCCATCAAAAATTTAATTTTCAAAAATGAACAGTTTGAAAGTTATTCCAGACTGAATAAGTATTCATATAATTAAGTAGCCTGCTTTAGCCTTGTTTATTATGTGCTGAAGCCAGTTAACAAATTACTAAGCACCGGCTATACAGTTTATAATATTATATGTTAACTTCAATGTTGCCAGGTTTATGTTTTGTCAACCTGCGTTCGAGTCATATAAATTATTTAATTTTATGTTTTTATTTGTTTATTCTCCTTGTATTAAGTGAAATAGGATCAGAGGTTAGAATACTATCACATGCAGTACTTTTGAAACTGGGTAAATGAATGAGACAATAAAACATGCAATATTTTCTTTAATAATAAAGGTATCAGGATGATACATATCCAGAACTATTGAATTACTAGCCCTGAATGGAGCATGTTGCACACATTTATCCAATTTAATAATTTTTCTACTCACAAAGTTAGTACTTAACTGAACAAAGAAACATTGAACATTGTAATACGCACGGTTCTAAACTTGCACTTCGATAATTTTGCCTGTGATTAACACTTTTCAAAATCGCATAGTTTCAGACTGAAAGAAGGATTGCAACCCTCTGCGTACTGTCACCAGCTCCTCTTCTTGCTGAAAGAGAAACCACTTACTTTACTTCAGCAATATTTGCACACAAATGTAATGTAATATTCTGTCAGAAATGAAAACATAATTCTGATGATCATAGGAGAAATTTCTTTTTAACATGAACAGAAACAAATAACGTGGTAGACTTCACCTAGTGAAGTTATTTGAAAAAGTAATGAGGTGTGGGTAATTGGGATGTACTGTACTTGGGTTTCCATGAGTATAGGCTTAAGTGAGTGGATGAAGTTCTGGCAAATAATGAGGTAAAATGTGAGATTGTTGATTTTGGCAAAAAGAACAAAAAAAGCATTCTATCTGAGTAAGAGATCATGATGTAGAGGTGCCGGTATTGGATTGGGGTGGACAAAGTTAAAAATCACACAATACCAAGTTATAGTCCAACAGGATCATTTTGAAATACTAGCTTTTGGAGCACTGTTCCTTCATCGGGTAGCTATGGATGAAGGAGCAGCGCTCCGAAAGCCAATATTCCCGAACTGGACTATAACCTGGTGATTTTTAATTTTGAATATGAGGTTGCAGAGCTTTGAGATGCAGCAGGATCTGGTATCCTTTGTGCATGAATTGCTAAAAGGTTTGCATGTAGGCATAGCAAGTAATTAGGAAAGCTAATGCTACTGTTTATTGTGAGTGAAATTGAATCGAAATGCAAGTCACTGGTGGGACGACAGCTAAAGTACTAATGGTCAGTTAGCTGAGCTGACTGACTGGCTGATTTGAATACAGAATACTACTGAGGCATGGGTTCAATTCCCAAACTGGCTGAGGTTACTATGAAGGTCTTGCCTTCTCTGCCTCTTCCTTTGTCTGAGGTATGTGACCCTTGGGTTAAACCACACCAGTTTGACTCTCTGGTGAGAGAGAAAGACTATGGTGACTTTGTTTATTTAAGGAAAGAATGTTGCATGGAAAGTTGTTCAGAATATGTTTCCCAGACTGATAACAATGGGCTGGTTGTGTTAGGAAGAAAGGTTGGACAGATTAGGCTTGTATCCACTTGAGATTCGAAGAGTAAAAGGCAACTTCATTGAGTCCGAGAAAACTATGAGAAGTTTTGACAGAGGAGAATGTTTTACCTTATGGGACAACTACTGTTTAAAAAATGATTGGTTGCCAATTTAAGACAGGCAGAAGGATTTATTTTTTCTCTTTAGTTGCGAGTCTGTGGAACTCTCTTCCTCAAAATGTAGAGGTGCAGAGTCTTTGAATGTCTTGGTAAGTAATGGAAAGAATATCAGGGGAGGTGGGAATATCAGGTCAACCATTTCCATATTGAATAGTAAAATATGATGGAGGGGCCTAGTGGCCTATCTCGGTCCTAACTGGTGGGGTGACAGGGTTGTATAACAGTACACAGGAGGTTAATAACGAATTTACTCTGACAACTGTTTTCATTCATAACCAATGGATTTGCTGAGCAGATAGAAGAGCCTCTGTATACGACCTTGTCAAACAGGAATGATACCCCGGAAAGGAAAGAGTAATGTTGCCATGACAAACAAAAACTTAGACCGGAGGAACATACTGGGATAGAATATGCATGAAACAGAAAGGGACTATCAAATCAGAGCTGCATCTCTGAAGGAGAAATTCATTAGAAACACAGGAACATGAGTAGGTCATTCAGCCCCTTGAGCCTGTTCTCCATTCAATGAGATCATGACTGATCTGTGGCCTAACTCCATGTACCTGCCATAGCCCTGAATAGCTTTACTTCACAAAAATGTATGTCAGATTTAAAATTATCAACTGATCTAGCATCCATTCCACTTGTGGAACAGAGTTCCAAACCTCTACTTTCTGTTTAGAAGTGCTGCTGCACATCTCTCCTGAACAGTCTGGACCTAATTCTCAGAATATGCCTCCTAGTTCTTGAACCTCCAACCAGTGAAAATATTCTGCCTTTATCGCCCTGTCTTTTCCTATTAATATCCTGAAGATTTTGATCATATCACCTCTAAATTCTATGGAAACACGCTTAATTTGTGTAACCTCTCATCACAATTTCTGGTACATTGTACGTACTCCAAGGTCATTCTATCCTTCTTAAGGTGTGGTGCCCAGATTTGCTCTCAGTACTCCAGCAGAGTCTAACCAGGAGTTCTAATAGCTGCAACATAACTTCTGCATCTGATTAATTGGGCTGCATTCCTGGAACATGTTGTTACATCTGCAAGGAACAGCCCTAAATAAATAGTGTAAATAACTTTCGAAATACTGGGAAAACAACCCAAGTCTACACACTGACAGGTTGGGAGGATCACTGTACTCTCCCATGGAACCATTTCTGAAGAACCACCAGTTTGGGTTCCATAGAAAATGAACTTCTTGGAACGTGTGAAACTGTTGTGATTCTCAATAATGCAGCAGGTCTTAGTGTTCAGCACTACTGGAACTGTAGGATGTGGGCCATGGTCTTGTAATTTGGACCAACATCAAGACAGAACTCAGTACTGCAGCGAAATTTTTTTTTGCTAATTATGCTCAAATCAGGCACTTAATTGGAGATGAATAAATTAATCATTAGTATCAATAAATGACTAAATATTGTTAATAATTATCAGCTGCTGAATTTTATCATTGATTTAATTATTGGATCCATTTGTAGTTTAGTCACTATGGTACAATCTGATTAAATATTACATCAGATTGCAAACGCTGAAGTAGTATCAATGATAAACTGTGACTATACAGATGTCTTCTTACCATTTCCTTTAGAAGTCTCTCTTGGACTGTTTTCATGTCTTTTCTCATCAAGTGCATCTATGCAACAACAACACCAGAAGTTTTATTGCCATAACAATGTTATTGTTACTTAAAGTTCTAAACTGGATAAGTCAGATTTTAATAGTCATATATGATTTGACCAGTGGACTCAGAGTTGACGCTTTTAGATAAACCCGAATCACAGCTGTGAGCTGCATTCCACAAGGAAATAGGGAAAGTACAGGGACAACATTATAGTGGTTCAAGAACATAGCTCACCATCACGTTCTTAAGGGTAACCCGGGAGTGGCAATAAATCCTAGCCAGCTAATGATACCCACATCCTATAAATAGATGTTTAAAATGTTCCAATCAAGGCAAAGGATGAGACCAACTAATTCTGTGCACCTTAGATATCTAGGGATTTACAGAATTGGATAAAGAGAAAAAGGGATGCTTAAAGCAGATACAGAGGGCACAAAACAGCAAAAGCACTACAGGTGTACAGAATGTGGATGGGGAAACTTAAAAAGTAAATCAGGAGATCAAAAATGGGGCACCAAAGAATAATGGCACGTAAAATAAAGGAAAATTCTAAGTTAGTTTACAAGTACATACCAGGATAACGCAGGAAAGAGTAGGCCCCATTAAAGAATATGATGGTAACTTTTAGGTGGAAGATAGAGGATTTAAGTAGGGTTCTAAGCAAATTTTTTCAGTCAATATTCACTACTGAGTTGGATGATATGGGAATAGAAATCTGGGAGAAGGTCCATGATACTAGTAAATTAACATACATAGACAGAAAGACGTTCTGGGCGGTCTGGTAGGCTAGAAAGCAGGTGAGTGTCTCGAGTGAATAAACTATATTCTAGGCCTTTGAGTGAAACGAGGCAGCAAGTATCAAGGGCCTTGCCAACAATTTACCACAGGACAGGGGTCAGAAAATAAGGGGGCATGCAATGTGCCACTGTTATTCAAGAAGGGAGCAAGAGATAAAGCAAAAAAAACCCTACAAGTCAATCAATCTAACCTCCATGGTGCGGAAATCTTTGGAAATAATTCTGTGGGACAGAATTAATCTGTATTTGTAGACGCAGGGATTAATCAAAAACTATCAACAGTTGTTTTATTAAGGAGAGGTCAACTTGACTGAATTTTTGAATCGGTAACCTATGTCGGTTAGGGCAATGCATTCAAGGTAGTACTTTAATTTCAGCAAGGCTCTTGGTAAGTGCTAGCAAAGATAAGAGTCCATGGGATCCAAGGATATTTGGCAAATTAGACACAGAAAGTCAGCAAGTGGAGAGTGATTGTAATAGAGTCAAAAAGCATGGAAACATACCCTTCAGTCCAACTAGTCCATGCCGAACATAATCCCAAAATAAACTAGTCCCACCTACCTGTTCCTGGTCCATTTTCCTCCAAACCTTTCCACTCATGTATTTATGTAAATGTCTTTTGAATGTTGTAATTGTACCCACATCCACCACTTCCTCAGGAAGTTCATTCCATACACAAACACACTCTTAGTTTAAAAAAAGCCTCTTTTAAAAGAATCTCTCTCCTCTCACCTCAAAAATGTGCCCCCTGGTCTTGAAATTCCCCCATCCTAGGGAAAACAAGTGCCAACTATTAATCCTATCTACAGAGGAACCTTGATTATCTAAAGGACACAGGTGGGGAATAGTTTGTTTGGTTAATCAAATGCTAGATAACATAGTTAGCCACGCATCAGGTCCTTGTGATCTTGTTCGGATGATCTGAAGTTTGGTTAATCGAATGCTGGATAATTGAGGTTCCTCTGTATACCCCTCGTGAGTTTATCAACTCATATAAGTTCATAACTCATATAAACTCATATCACTTCTCAACCTCCTACACTCAAGTGAAATAAATCCCCTTTCATACCCAACAACATCGTGGTAAATATCCTCATAACTCTCTCCAGCTTAATAATATCCTTCCTATAGCTGGGTGACCAGAACTGGACACACTATGCCAGAAGAGGCCTCACCAATGTCCTGTACAATCTCAACATGACATCCCAACTCCTATTTTCAGGAGATTCAGCAATGAAAACAAGAATGCTAAATGTCTTTTTAACCACTCTGTTTATATGTGATGCAAACTTCAAAGAACCCCTAGCTCCCTCTGCTCTACAACACTACCCAAGGCATACATTGTTTACGCCTACCCTTGTTTGTTGTGTCAAAACACAATGGCTCGCATTTATCCAGATTGAACTCCATCTGTTATTATTCAGCCTATTGACCCATTTGATCAAAATCCCTTTGTAATTTTAGATAACCTTTGTCACCATCTACTATGCCACTAACTTTCTGCAAACTCACTAACCAAAACCAAACTTACTATATTCTCATACTCTTAATGCACTTTTATATACATGACAAACAAAAAAGGACACAGAACCAATTCCTTTGGAACACCGTTGGTCACAGGCCTCCAGCCCAAAAAATAACCCTCCACTACCAGCTTCTGTTTCCTGTCATTAAGCCAATTATTTATCCAGTTGGCAAGCTCACCGTGAATCCCACATGATCCAACTTTACTAATTAGTCTACCACGTGGACCTTGCCGAAGGCTTTACTAAAGTCCAAGTAAACAATGTCTACTGTTCTGCCCTCATCAATCTTTTTGATAACTTCCTCAAAAACTCAATCAAGTTTGTGAAAACCTCCTAAGACCTCCAGAACTTTCTCTTCTGTAATGTGAACTGTTTTAAAAACATTCAAACTTTTCACAAAATCATATTGGCTATTCCTAATCAATTTTTGCCTCTCTGGATATCCATACATCCTATCTTTTACAATCACTCCCAAATATTTACCTTCAACTGAAGTCTCACATGTCTATATTTCACCAGTTTCTCGTCACAAACCTTCTTAAACAAAGGTACAACATTAGCCACCCTCTAGTCATCAGGTACTTCACCCATAGTTATAGGTGATGGGAATATTTCTGCAATTTCCTCCCTTACTTCACACAACATTTTGGGATACATTAGATCAGGTCCTGGAAATTTATTCATTTATACTTCCAGAACCTCCTCTTCTGGAATGAGAACTGTTTTAAAAACAGTTGACCTCCTTGACCTTCAAGGGGCCCTACCCTCTCTTTAGTTATCCTCTTATTATTCATGCACTTTTAGAATTGTTTTGGATTATCCTTAACCTTATTTGTCCACACTATCTAGTACTCCTCTTTGCCTACCTGACTTATATCTTAAGAACTCGTTATATTGATTCAGAGATTCCACTGAATCAAGTTGTTGACATCTAAAATAAGATTCAAGAGACTAGAACCTCTATTCTTGACTAGAACCTCAATATCCTTATTCATCCATTGTTCCTTAATCTTACCAGCAAACCTGAAGAAGCTGAAATCCAAAATAGACAGGCAAGAAGCCGAAAGAACACAGCAAGCCAGGAAGCATCAGGAGGTGGAGAAGTCGATGTTTTGGGTGTAATCCTTCCCCTATTAACCTTCACTCTAACAAGAGCACAATGCCTCTGAACTCTCATCATCACACTCTGGAAATCATCCCTCTTGTCAGATGCTCCTTTATCTATGAGCAACTTTTGAATGTTCTTGTCTCAAACCATTAACACTTGCCTTACTCCAATTGAAAATTTTAACTTTTATGGAAGGCTTATCCTTTTCCATTAAAAAATGAGGTCTGCAGATGCTGGAGATCACAGCTGCAAATGTGTTGCTGGTCAAAACACAGCAGGCCAGGCAGCATCTCAGGAATAGAGAATTCGACGTTTCGAGCATAAGCCCTTCATCATCCTGATGAAGGGCTTATGCTCGAAACGTCGAATTCTCTATTCCTGAGATGCTGCCTGGCCTGCTGTGCTTTGACCAGCAACACATTTGCAGCAGTTATCCTTTTCCATTACCATTTTGAAACAAATAGAATTATGATTGCTGGACCCAAAGTGTTCTCCTATTTTTACTTCAGTCACTTGCCCTGCCTTATTGCCCAAAAGAAGGTCAAATTATACTCCTTCTCTATGTGCAGCATCCACAAATTAATCAATAAAATTTTCTTGAGCACATTCGACAAATTCTTCACCATCCAAACCTTTAACACTATGGTAGGCCCAGTCACTGTTTGGAAAATTAAAATCTTCCATTATTACAACCTTGGTTTAGATTAGATTCCCTACAGTATGGAAACAGGCCTTTCAGCCCAACAAGTCCACACCGACCCACTGAAGAGTAACCCACCCCGACCCATTCCCCTACCCTATATTTAGCCTTGACTAATGCACCTAACACCAGGGGCAATTTAGCACAGCCAATTCACCTGACCTGCACATCTTTGAATTGTGGGAGGAAACCGCAGCACCTGGAGGAAACACACATAGAAACAGGGAGAATGTGCAAATACCACACAGACAGTCGCCTGAGATGGAAATTGAACCCAGGTCCCTGGTGCTGTGAGGCAGATGTGCTAACCACTGGAAGACTGCGGCGCCTTCCAACCTTATCATGCTTATATGTCTGAGATCTCCCTGGATATTTGTTTCTCAATTTCACTCTGACTATAGGAGGGTTCAATAATACAATCCCCTCAAGTTGATCTTTCCTTTATTATTTATAATTTCTACCCACATAATTTCACTGGACAATGTTTCAAAAATATTTTCTCTAGTTACAGCAGTAATATATTCTTTAATCAAAAACGCTGCTCCCCCTCCTATCTTGCCTCTTTTCCTATCCTTCTCATTGCATCTAAAACCCAGAACATTGAGCTGCCAGTCCTGTCCATCATCAATCAAGTTGTAAAGTAATAATTCCATGTTTCCAAACATGCTCTGAGAGTTCAACAGCCTTATCTGTCTTGCATTGCAAGCCTTGCATCGAAATAAATTCAATATAGTTCTTCAGAGTTACTACGTACTCTCTCTTTTCTAGTTGACCTGCTCTCTTCACATTCAGAACTTTCCCCATCAATCCTTCTTGTGACACTGCTACTTTGAAAGCCCTCCTTCCCCCGCCACTCCCCACCATCTCTAGCAGTCTACTTTAATGGAATGATCAAATCTCCCTGCTAAGACATTAGTCCCATTCCAGTTCAGGTTAAACCCATCCTTTTTGAACAGGTCTTTTCTGTCCAAAAAGACATTCCAATTGTCTATAAATCTGAATTCCTGAACTATACACTACCTCTCTAGTCATTGATTTATCTCCTTTATCTTTTTGTTTTTTCCCTCATTTGAGTTTGGCTTTGGGAGTAAGCCAGAGGTTACTTTATAAGGTTCCATTTTTAAATCTCCTACCTAACCTCTTAAATTCACTCTATAAAGCCTTACTTTTTCCCTAAAACATCAGTTATACCAGGGTGCATAAAAATTTCCAGCTTCTCAATCTCATCTTTAACAAAACAGTGAATTATTTAGAGATGATTCCAGCACCAGGAAAACAACATACCATCCTAAGTTTACACTCACTGCCACAGAATCTGCTGTCTGTGCCTCTGACAGGAGAGTTTCCTATAACAATTCTTCTATTAAGTTCTGTTAAATGCTGCCTAGCATAAGAATCATTCCAAGTGTCCAATAACTGACTGCCCCTTACATTTTCCTTTGAGAGACTATCCCTCCAACAGTATCAAAAATTGAATATCTATTTGATAGACAAATAGCCACGGAATATTTTGAACTAACTTATCTTTGCTGACATTAATCCATCGACCTGACTGATCCTGCTGTATAATCACTTTTCTAAATCTACTAGATATCTCACTCTTATATGTCCTTAATTGTATTATATGTACTTCTTATATGCCCTTAATAATATTAAGTCAATAAAAGCAACATTCAGTAACACTTACATATGGTACGAAGCAGAGGTCAATACCCCTCTGATAACTAAAACTGAAACACCTAGAGAGAAGCACCTTGCCTTTGATAATCTGATAAGGAAGTGTGACACGGGGTGTAACATACCTCTCACCTCCCAATCTGTTATAAAGGAGTAATTAAATGAAATGAAATCCTTTCACTCACTTCACAAATAACAAGTAACAATTTATTTATCTAACTTCAACAGTGAACAAATTAACAGAATTCCTAATAAACCTCAAACAATTACTCCCTAACTACTACCTATTTCCTGGTATGCTGTCTCAATAACACAGGTTCCACTTATATAAATCCAGGTAATAAGAAAACAATAAATCAAAATTGAGTCTCTCAAAATTCATGCAGAATATTCTTCTGAAATGCTCCTCTTCCTTCTGCCGATTCTGCTGTTGGAGATCTATTCTCTGTAAGTCTTCTGTTCTGAAAGCATCTCTTCATCGAATTCTAGTATCAGGAAAACTTGCTAAATGTGCCTTTTTTTTCTGAAAGAGTTGAGATTTCTTACCTCTTCAAATGGCACTTGGCTCTTCCCTCTCTGTCCAGCTGACCCTTCTTTATACCGTCGATGACATATTAATTTCTTTACAATTCGATAAGTTTAAGGTTGTCAACACCATCAAATTTAAATTTAAACTAATTGAATTAAAATGGCTCCTCTTCAATAAATTCCTCAAATAAAAACCTTCTCAAGAGCTGACCACGTGCAGGATTCTCCAAAATTAAAACACAACACCTCACTTTAAAAAAAAGGTGTTTCAATGTAAAGAAAAATGCATATAGTTTTCTTGGTTCTAAATTTAGAATTAAAATAAAACTTCAACTGTTCACTGTAGGCACTGCAAAGATTTTTTTAAAAGAGTCAGTTTGAAAATAAGTCACAATTACTTTTGTTTGTTTTTGTTTGATTGTTAGAGAAACCAAATGAATAAACATCTTAAATTAGCAAAAGATAACAACTGTAACAAAATGATAATAAATCTTTAGGTACGAATGCAATCATAAGAGCAGCTGTTAAGACACATGCTGTTGAGGGATGTTTTTGTGATTGGAAGCCTGTGTCCGGTGATGTTCATTGTTGGGATCAGTATTGGGGTCCTTGCTATTTGTGATAAATATAAACAATTAAGACTTGAAAGTAGGGACTATTGTGGTGATACAAAAATTAGTGGAATGGGAAATAGAGTGGACAATAGCCTTAAGTTACAGGAGAATATAGTCAGGCTGGTCATTTTGGCAAATGGAATTCAATATGGATAATTGTGAGGTGTTGCATGTGGGCAGGACAAGAAAGACAAGGGACAACGTGATGAGCAGTAGAACCCTGAGAAGCATCAAGGATCAGAGCAACTTTGATCTGCATGTCCACTGGTCCCTTCACATAGGTTGATAAAAGTGGTTAAAAAGGCAACTGGGTTACTTGCCTTTTTTTGTTGTGGTCTAGACTTTAAGAGCAGGGTTGTTAAGCTGTAAGCGTATGAAATATTGGCTGAGGTTCTTGAATCTACATTATAAGAGTGCTCTGGTTTCCTCCCACAATCTAAAGATGTGCAGTTAGGTGAACTGGCCAAGGTAAATTGCCCAAAGTGTTCAGGGATGTGTAGCTGGGGTCCATAAGTCAGGGGTAAATGTAGAATGATAGGGTAGAAGAATGGGTCTGGGTAAGTTACTCTTCAGAGGGACAGTATGGACTCGTTGGGCCAAAGGGCCTGTTTCCACACTGTAAGGATTCTATACGGATATTCTATATATGAGTGATTTAATAGTGCTGTACAGGAAATTTAACAAGATGTTGCATGGGGTGGAGAGTTCCAGTTATGAACAGAGATTGGATAGATGGGACTTGTTTTTCTCAGAGCAGGAGAAAGTGAGGATTGCAAATGCTGGCGATCAGAGTCGAGAGTGGGATGCCGGAAAAGCACAGCAGATCGGGCAGCATCCGAGGAGCAGGAGAATCGACGTTTTGAGCCTGAGCAGAGGTGGAATTCTCAGAGCACAGGAGACTGAGGGAAAACATGATTGAGATGCATAAAATTGCGAGGGGCATAGATAGGGTGGATCAGAACAAATATTTCCCCTTGAATGGAGAGGTCAATGACCAGCATGGCACTGATTTAAGGTAAGAGGTAGGAGGTCTAGAGACTTGTGAGAAAAAATAAACTTGGGAATCTGAAGCTCACTGCCTGTAAGGGTGGTAGCAGCAGAAACCCTCATATCATTAATGCGCTGCACATTTTGAAAATTTTCTCAATGTTGGCAAAGTTCTAAAATAGTTTATGCTCATACTTGTGGAATCACGCAGAGGCCCTTGCCCTATCAATTCTGTTCCATCAAAGGTACACTTAAATCTATAACAGTCCCATCTTGCAGCACAAAGCTCATAGCCTTGATTGTTTCAAATACTCATCCAAGTTCTTTCTAGAGATTGTGAAATTACTGCTTCAACTACTCTCCCAGGCAGCACGTTTCAGATTCCCACCACTCTCCAGTGAAAAAGGTTTTCTTCAAATCCCCCCAAAACTCCTGCCTTTCACCTTAAAATACTGCTCAGAATATGTGTCCAAACCATATCTAAAAATTGTACAGATGATTAGAGGAAATATAAAACAGAAAAAAAATGTTGATGATTGGTCTTATAAAATAATCCATCTGAACAAACCTCCTCTTCACTACTGAAAAAAGACATGCAATTCTAGTTACAGCAAAGCAAAGATAGCAAAATCTGAAAAGAACTGAAATACTAAACGTATCTCTTATGAATCAAACCCTGCCAGATAAACTGAACAGACTGAACATGTACCAACCTCATTACTGAATATCTGTTCTTCAAAATCCACACTGTGACACAGATTATTTTCAAAGGATGATTTCAAGTGCTGAATTCTGAAAAGATGGTAAATTGTTACTTAACTGTCAGTTGCGAAAGTAATTAATTTCAATCTTAAATCTACTGCGCTGTGTTTCCAGACCCATTTCATATTTAATGCTGTCACAAACATAGATCTGCACAAGATATAAAGGACAGAAATAGTCCTTTTAACATCACCTGTCTATGCCAAGGCTCCACTTGAGCCTCTTCTCGTCTTTTCTCATGTGATTTTACCATCACAACCATCCATTTTCCTGCATATCCTGTTCGACTTTCCCCTTAAACGCACTGATGTTATGCAACTGCTTCTTATAGTAGCGAGTCATTTGAAAGAAGTTTCTTCTGAATTCCCAATTGGTTGTTTTGGTGATTATCTTAAATTGATGCTCTAATTATACTCTTTCCCACAATAGGAATGTTCTCACTGTATACAGAATATAGAACAGGCCAGGTGGCGTAGTACAGGCCACCCATCTGTCCTACACTAATCTGTTTTCATCCATATGTCTTTCAAGTGACCATTTAAATACCCTTAAAATTGGTGAGTCTACTACTGTTGCAGGCAGTACATTGCATGCCCCTACTACTCTAAAGAAACTACCTTTGACATCTGTCCTATATCTATCACCCCTCAATTTAAAGCTATATCCTCTTGTGCTAGCCATCACCATCTGAGGAAAAGGTCTCACTATCCACCCTATCTAACCCTCAGATTATCTTATATGTCTCAATTAAGTCACCTCTCAAACTTCTCTCTAACGAAAACAGCCTCAAGTCCCACAGCCTTTCCTCGTAAAACCTTCCCTCCACAGTAATCAACATCCTAGTAAATCTCCTCTGAACTCTTTCCAAAGCTTCCACATCCTTCCTATAATGTGGTGACCAGAACTGTACGCAATACTCTAAGTGTGGCCGCACCAGAGTTTTGTACAGCTGCAGCATGACCTCATGTCTCCAAAACTCGATTCCTCTACTAATAAAAGCTAACACACCATACACCGTCTTGACAACCCTATCAACCTGGGTGGCAACTTTCAGGGATCTACGGACATGGACACCAATATCTCTCTGCTCACCTACATCACCAAGAATCTTACCATTACCCCGGTACTCTGCATTCCTGTTACTCCTTCCAAAGTGAATCACCTCACACATTTTTGCATTAAACTCCATTTGCCACCTCTCAGCCCAATTCTGCAGCTTATCAATACCGATCTGTAACCTACAATATCCTTCTGCACTAGTGTCACCCGCATATTTACCAAACCATCCTTCTACGTCTTCAACCAGATCATTTATAAAAATGACAAACAGCAGTAGACCCAAAACAGATCCTTGCAGTACCCCACTAATAACTGAACTGCAGGATGAACATTTACTATCAACCACCACCCTCTGTGTCCTTTCAGCTAGCCAATTTATAATACAAACCACCAAATCACCCTTAATCACACATTAGCCTAGCCTGGGAAGCCTTATCAAACGCCTTACTGAAAGCCATACACACCACGTTAATCACTTTACCCTCATCCACCTGTTTGGTCACCTTCTCAAAGAACCCAATAAGGTTTGTGAGGCATGACTTACCTTTCACAAAACTGTGTTGACTATCCCTAATCAACTTATTCCTCTCAAGATGATTATAAATCCTATCTTTTAAATCTCCAACACTTTACCCCAAACCGAAGTAAGGCTTACTGGTTTATAATTACCAGGGTTGTCTCTACTCCCCTTCTTGAACAAGGGAACAACATTTCTTATCCTTCTGGCACTATTCCTGCTGACAATGATGACATAAAGATCAAAGCAAAGGCTCGGCAATTTCATCCCTCACTTCCCAAAGAATCCTCGGATAATTCCCACCCGGCTCAGTGGACTTATCTACTTTCACACTTTTCAGAATTGCTAACACCTCTTCCTTGTGAACCTCAATCCGATCTAGTCTAGTAGCCTATTTCTTAGTATTCTTCTCAACAACATTGTCTTTTTCCAGTGTGAATACTGATGAAAAATATTCATTTAGCGCTTCCCCATCTCCTCTGATTCCACGCACAACTTCCCACTACGTCCTTGACTGGCCCTATCTTTCTCTAGTCATTCTTTTATTCCTGATATACCTATAAAAAAATTTAGGGCTTTCCTTGATCCTATCTGCCAACTTCTCATGTCCCCTCCTGGCTCTTCTTAGCTCTCTCTTGAGGTCTTTCCTGGTTAACTTGTAACTCTCTGGCGCCCAAACTGAGCCTTCACATCTTATCCTAACATAAGCCTTCTTCTTCCTCTTGACAAGAGATTCAACTTCCTTAGTAAACCACGGCTCCCTCACTTGACCACTTCTTCCATGCCTGACTGGTACATACTTATCAAGGACCCGCAGTAGCTATTCCTTGAATAAGTTCCGCATTTCAACTGTCCCCATCCAAGCATCCTAAATGTTGCCTATTCACATCGTAATTGTCTTTTCTCCAGCTATAACTCTTGCCCTGTGGTACATAAAATCCCTTTCCATCCCTAAAGTGAGCATAACCAAATTGTAGTCACTATCAGCAAAGTGCTCACCTACCTCCAAATCCAACACCTGGTCAGGTTCATTACCCAGTACCAATGTTCACTGCTTGTTGGCCTGTCTACATACTGTGTCAGGAAACCTTCCTACACACATTGGACAAAAACTGACTCATCTAAAGTACTTGAACTATAGTATTCCCAGTTAATGTTTGGCAAGTTTAAGTCCCCCACAACAACTATTCAGTTACTCTCATTTCTATCGAGAATCGTCTTTGCTATCGTTTCCACTACATCTCTGGAATTATTTGGAGGCTTATAGAAAACTCCCAACAGGGTGACCTCTCCCTTCCCGTTTCTAATCTCAGCTCACATTACCTCAGTAGACGAGTCCTCAAATGTCCTTTCTGCCATTGTAATACAGTGCTTGACTAACAATGCCACATCACCCCCTCTTTTACCATCTCCCCTGTTCTTACTGAAACATCTAAATCCTGGAACTTGCAACAACCATTCCTGTCCCTGCTCTACCCATGTCTCTGAAATGGCCACAACATCAAAGTCCCAGTTACCAACTCATACTGCACGTTTGCACACCTTATTCTGGATGCTCCTGGCATTGATGTAAACACGCTTGCTTGCTGGTGCCCTCTAGCAACTTTGAAACCTTATTTCTGACCTCACTACTCCTCAACCTCCTTTATACTTGAGCTATAATTTAGGTTTCCATCCCCCTGCTGAATTAGTTCAACCCCACTCGAACAGCTTTAGAAAATTTCAACACCCCCTCCCCCCTAGGATATTGGTACCCCTCTGGTTCAGGTGAAGTCCTTCGTGTTAGCAGAGGTCCCACCTATGCCAGAAAGAGTCCAAATTATCCAGGAATCCAAAACTTCTTGCACCATCCCTGTAGCCACATGTTCAACTCCACTGTCTCTCTATTCCTCACCTCGCTAGCATGTGGCACGGGTAACAAACCAGAGATAACAACTCTTTGTTCTAGCTTTAAGCTTCCACCCTAGCTCCCTGAATTTCTGCCTTAAATCCCCATCTCTCTTCCTACCTATATCGTTCGTGCCTATGTGGACCACAACTTGGGGCTGCTCCCCCTCCTCTCAAGGATCCCAAAACAAGATTAGAGACATTACAGACCCTGGCAACTAGGAGGCAACACACCAACCATGAGTCTCTCTCGTTCCCACGGAATCTCTTATCTGTCCCCCTAACTATGGAGTCTCCAATAACTAATGTTCTGCTCCTCTTCCCCTTTTCCTTCAGAGCAACAGGGACAGACTTTGTGCCAGAGACCTGTGCCCCATTGCTTACCCCGGTTAGTCATCCCCCAACAGTATTCAAAATGGTCTACTTGTTGTTGAGGGGAACGGCACAGGGGATCCCTGCATCACCTGCTGGTTCCCTTTCTGTCCCCTGAAGGTAACCCATCTATCCTGTTCTTGTACCTGAGGTGTGGCTACCTCCCTGTAACTCTTCTCAATAACCCCCTCCGCTTCCCGAATGATCCGAAGTTCATCCAGCTCCAGTTCCCCAATGCAGTTTTCGAGGAGTTGGAGTTGGGTGTATTACCCGCAGATGCAGTCAGCAGAGACACTAATGGTGACCCTTACCTCCTGCATTCTGCAGGAGGAACATTCAACTGCCCTAACCTCTATGCCCACTATTCTAAATATTCGAGACCACTAAAATCCAAAAAAAAACCAAAAACAAGTCACCTTACCAATTCGGTGCACAGGACCTTTTTCTTGGCTAGAGGAGGAGGATGGCTATAACTCTTGCCCTGTGGTACATAAAATCCCTTTCCATCCCTAAAGTGAGCATAACCAGGAGGATAGTGTTTTGGGTAAAGCAACTGTCCACATATAAAGCCTCACCTACCTAGCAGTCCAGTGCCCACTCCTGCTCAGCGTGTGCTCCGCCTATACAGGATGTAAGTTTTTATACTTTAAATTTACCTTCCCGGTGGGCATCTGGTCCTCGCTGTTGCTCCTCCCACTGCAACTGCCGCCGAAAAAAATGATCAAAACCTTTCACATTTCTAAATGCCCCTATTAAAATACCCTTCAGCTTTCTATTTTCAAAAAAGTGAGTTGATTCAGTCTGTCAATTCTTTCCTGATATGAAAACTATTTCTGATATAATTTTTTTTCAAGACTTCTCTGCACACTCTCACTCAGATAACTGCAGGACAGGAAAAGGTCCTTTGTTTCATTGCGTTCAAATAGAACTACTAACTGTTCCAATCTCATTTGCTAGCACTTAGCCCATAGCCTTACTTGCCCTCTGTCACAACTGCACCTCTAAATACTTCTGAAATGATATGAAGATTTCACCTCTACATTTCTTAGAGTCAATGAATTCCAGATTCCAACCACCCTCCTCATATCTCTTCTCAACTCTCTGCTTTGTACCTTTAATCTATGCCACATTGGTATTGATTCCTCTATCTAGAGGAAACATTTCTTTCTGTCTATTCTATCTGTGCCCCTCATAATTTTATGCATCTCAATCATAACTCCGCAATCTCGTCTGCTCTATGGAAAACAAATCTCTTCAGTCTAATCTCTGTTCATAACTGAAACTCTTCAGCCCAAGGCAACATCTGGGTAACTCTCCTCTGCACCCTCTTGAAGTGACCGGTGGACATGCACACACAGATCCCTCTGCTCCTCGGTGCTTCTCAAAGTCCTACCACTTGCCTTGTTAGTCCTGCATCCAACTCATATTTGTCTAGATTGAAATCTATTTGCCACTAATCAGCTCACCTGGCCAGTTTATATCCTCTTCTAATCTAAAGTTGCCCTCCTCACTATTTACCACTCCACCAATTTGTGTTGTCTACAAACTCACTGATCAATCCTTGTACAGTCAGATCAATGTCAGTGATATAAATTACAACAGCAAAGCCCCAACACTGACCCCTCACTAGAGACAGGCGTCTAGTCAAAAAGCACTCATCAACCCTCATCTCTGCTTCCTGCCACTCAGCCTATTGTGGTTTCAATTAGCTAGACTTCCTTCAATTCATGGACTCTTGCCTTTGTGATCAGTATGACAGGCAGCATCCAAGGAACAGGAGATTCGATGTTTCGGGCATAAGCCCTTCTTCAGGAATGAGGAAAGTGTGTCCAGCAGGCTAAGATAAAATGTAGGGAGGAGGGACTTGGGGGAGGGGTGATGGAGATGCGATAGGTGAAGGGAGGTCAAGGTGAGGGTGATAGGGCGGAGTGGGGTGGGGGTGGAGAGGTCGGGAAGAAGATTGCAGTTTAGGAAGGCGGTGCTGAGTTCGAGGGATTTGACTGAGACAAGGTGGGGGGAGGGGAAATGAGGAAACTGGAGAAATCTGAGTTCATCCCTTGTGGTTGGAGGGTTCCTAGTCGGAAGATGAGGCGCTCTTCCTCCAACTGTCGTGTTGTTATGGTCTGGCAATGGAGGAGTCCAAGGACCTGCATGTCCTTGGTGGAGTGGGAGGGGGAGTTGAAGTGTTGAGCCACGGGGTGGTTGGGTTGGTTGGTCCGGGTGTCCCAGAGGTGTTCTCTGAAACGTTCCGCAAGTAGGCGGCCTGTCTCCCCAATATAGAGGAGGCCACATCGGGTGCAGCGGATGCAATAGATGATGTGTGTGGAGGTGCAGGTGAATTTGTGGCGGATATGGAAGGATCCCTTGGGGCCTTAGAAAGACTTTTCTAAACTCCAGATGATGCAAACCTACGCTGTCTATCTTTTTTTCATAAGGAAATTGTTCAGTCCAGATACTAATCTTGTAAACCTTCCTGAATTGCTTCAATACATTAACATTCTTCTGTAAATACAATAACCAGTATTGTACATGGTACTCCAGATGTAGTCTCATAAGTGCCTGAATAACTAAAGTATAACCTTACTACTTTTGCATTCAATTCTCCTCATGGTAAATGTAACATTTTAATAGAACATTTCAGTGCAGAACAGGCCCTTCACCCTCAAAGTTGCGCTGAGCTGTGAAATCAATCTGAAGCTTATTTAACCTATACTATTACATTTTCAACCATATGTTTATCCAAAGACCATTTAAATGCCCTTAAAGCTGGCGAGTCTACTACTGTTGCAGGCAGTGTGTTTGACACCCCTACTACACTCCAAGTAAAGAAGCTACCTCTGACATCTGTCCTATATCTAACACCCCTCAATTTAAAGCTATGCCTTCTTATGCTAGCCTTCTTAACAACCCTATCAACTTGGGTGGCAAATTTCAGGGAGTTATGTACGTGGACACCGAGATCTCTCTGCTCATGTACTTTACCAAGAATATTACCATTTGCCCAGTACTCTGCATTTCTATTGTTCCTTCCAAAGTGAATGATCTCACAGTCTTCCGCATTAAATTTGCTTTCCTGATTACTTGCTGTAGCTACATGCTAACCTTGTGTGATTCATGCACTAAGTTACTCTGCCTGTCAGAACGTTGCAAACTCTCATCATTTAGATAACATACATCTTTTTAATTTTGACCCAACAACAATGAAGGAACGATGATATATTTCCAAGTCAGAATAGTGAGTGGCTTGGAAGAAAATTTGGAGGTGATGGTGTTCCCATATATCTGCTGCCCTTGTCCTTGAAAGGTCATGGGTTTGGAAGGATCTTTGGTGAATTTCTTCAGTGCATCTTGTAGATAATACACACTGGTGCTACTGACTATCGATGGTGGAGGTAATGCTTGTGGCTATAGTGCCAATCAAGTGGGGTGCTTTGTCCTGGATGGTGTCAAGCTTCTTAAGTGCTGTTGGTGCTGCAGTCGTCCAGGCAAGTAGAGAGTATTCCATCACACTCCTGACTTGTGCCTTGTAGATTGTGGACACTTTAGGGAGTGACAAGGTAAGTTACTCACTACAGTATTCCTAGCTTCTGATCTGCTTTTGTAGGCACTGTGTTTATGTGGTGAGTGCAGGTGAGTTTCTGGTCAATGGTAAACTCTTGGAATGTTGATAGTGGGGGAATTCAGTCAAGATAACACCACTGATTTTCATGAGATGGTGATTTGATTATCTCTTATTGCTGATGGTCACAGCCTTACATTTGTGTGACACGAATATTGCTTGCCACTTGTCAGCCTAACCCTAAATATTGTACAATCTTGATACATTTGAACATGGACTGCTTCAGTTTCTGAGGAGTTGCAAATGAACATTTTGCAATGTGAACATCCCAGGATACTATCCTGAGCAACTCCCGCAGAGGTGTCCTGTAGCTGAAATGGCTGACCTCCAACAACCACGACAATATTCCTGTGTATCAGCTATAACTTTAACCACCAGAGAGTTTGTCCCCAGATTCCCATTGATTCCAGTTTTTCCAGGAATCCTTGATACCACACTTGGTTGAATGCAGTCTTCATCTCAACGGTTGTCACTCCCATCTCAACCTCTGAAATTCAGCTCTTTTGTCCATGTTTGAACCAAGGTAGGAATGAGTGACCCTGGTGGAACCCAAACTGGGCATCACAGAGCAGGTTATTGCTGAGCAGGTGCTGACAGCACTGTTGATGACACTTTCTATCACTTTATTAATGATTGACAGTAAAGGTCTGAAGTGGTAACTGGGTGGGTTGGATTCATCCTGCTTTTTTATCTATAGGGCATACCTGGGGACCTTTTCACATTGTCGGGTACATACCAGTGTCGTAACTGTACTCAAGCAGCTTGGCTGGGTTAGCGGCAAGTTCTGGATTACAAGCCCTCAGTACTTTTGCCAGAATGTTGGAATATAAAGTGTGGCGCTGGAAAAAACACAGCCGATCAGGCTGCATCCAAGGAGCAGGAGACTTGATGTTTTGGGCATAAGCCCTTCATCAGGAATGGGGAGGGAGGAAGGTAGGTGGATGAGGATGGGTGGTAATTGTGATAGGTCAATGGGAGGGTGGAGCGGATAGGTGGGAAGGAAGATGGACAGGCAGAACAGGTCAAGAGGATGGCACTGAGTTGGACTGCTGTACCCGGGATGAGGTGGGGGCAAGGGAAGATTTAGAAACTAGCGAAGTCGATGTTGATGCCTTGTGGCAACTCTGTTCCTTGGATGTTGCCTGACCTGCTTTGCTTTTCCAGTGCCACACTTTTTGACTCTGAGTCTCCAGTATCTGCAGTCCTCACTTTCTTCCTATTGGCAGATAGTTGTTAGGGCCTGTAGACTTCACAGTGTAGTGTCTCCAATCGTTTCTGGACATTACGTGGAATGAATCAAATCGTCAGAAGACTGGTATCTGTGAAGTCTATCAACTAAGGACCTAGAGTCCTCAATCGCTCCTCATATGACAAGCCCTTCACGTCTAGGATCATTCTTGTACACCTTCTATGCACCATGCCCAAAACCAGCACATCCTTTGTTAGATGCGGGGCCAAAAACTGCTTACGATATCTCAAATGCGGTTGACCAGAGCCTTATACAAGTTCAGCGATACATCTCTGCTCTTGTATCCTTTTGAAATGAATGATTGCAACTGCCAACTGATGATGTTTTACGGTCAGGAACATGCACAGTTTGATATAGGAAATGGGAGGTGTTGGAGGCTTTGTCCACCTTAAAAACAGGCAAATCCCTTGGCCTGGATGAATTGTATCCCAGGCTGCTGTGGGAGGTGAAGCAGGGAATTGCATAGGCTCTGACACAAATTTTTAATTTCACATGGGAGGTGCCTTAGGACTGGAGGACAGTTAATGTGGTTCCACCTTTCAAGGGTGATAGAGGTTACGCAGACTGCTGAGTCTCATCTCAGTGATAAAGAAACTATTAGAGAAAATTTTGAAGGAGTGAATTAATACTCACTTGGAAAGGCATCGTTTAATTAGGGATAGTCAGTGTGGCTTTGACAGAGGGAGGTCATGCCTAACAAATTTGTTACAATTTTTTGAAAATATAATCAAGAGTGTGGATGAGGGAAGTTCAGTTGATGTATTTTATCTGGATTTTAGAAAAGCTTTTGACGTGGGAGACTGATTGAGAAGGTTAAAGCACATGGAATTGAGGAAACTTGGTGACATGGATCAGAAACCAGCTTTGCAATAGGAAACAAAGGGTAGTGGTACAAGGATGTTTGAATGACAGCAGACCCTTATTGTTTGTTATGTACGTAAATGATTTAGATGAAAATGTGAGGGAATGTTAAGCAAATTTGCAGATGACGCTAAGATTGGTAGAATGGTTAATAGTGAAGAAGGTGGTTGTAAGTTTTAGGAAGATATAGATAGGTTGGTCAGATGGGTTGACCAGTGGTAGAGTGTACTTAACCCTGATAAGTGTGAGGTAATATATTTTGGAAGAAGAAACAAGATAAGGGAGTATTTAATGAATGGCAAGACACTTGGTATGTTACAGGTACAGAGGGTTCTTGGGGCAATTATTCATGGATCCCAGAAGTTGGCAGAGCACATGAATAGGATAGTTAAGAGTAAAGAGTTAAGAGCAAGGAGGTAATGTTGGAGCTGTACAGAGTGTTGGTTAGGCCACAGGTGGAGGACTGTGTGCAGTTCTGGTCACCCCATTGCATGAATGATAGCATGAAAAGGTGTATATAAGAGGTTCACCAGGACATTGTCTGGGATGGAGGAATTGAGCTAAAAGGAGAAACTAGATAATCTTGGATTGTTTTCTTTATAGCAAAGAAGACTGAGGGGGTAAATGATTGAGGTGTGTAAGATTATGAGATGTATTGACAGGGTGAATAGAGAGCTGCTGTTCCCTTGGTTGAGGGGTCAATCACAACAGGGGACAGATTTAGGGTAACGGGCAAGAGATCCAGAAAGGATTTGGGACAAAATGTTTTCACTCAGCAGGTTGTGGGAATTTGGAATGCACTGCCTGGGAAGTTGTGGAGGCCGGGAATCTTACAACCTTTAAAAAAATATTTGCATGAGCACTCCCTCTGACAAAGCCACATTGACTATCCCTAATTAAACCATGCCTTTCCAAGTTGGTATTAATTCATTCCTTCAAAATTTTCAGGAATGGGGAAAGTGCAGGAAATTGGGATTATTGTACCTTTAGTAGTAGTTATGTCAATGCAGACTTAATGGGCCACAGGGCCTTTTCAGTACTGTATGAATTTTTGAAACTGAACCTGCATGTTAACCTTAAGAGAATGCTAAACTCTCAACTTCCTTTGTGCTTCAGATTTCTGAAGCCTTTCTCCATTTAGAAAACACCTCTACTTTTTTGACCAAAGTGCATAGCCTTACACTTTCCAACATTTAGATTAGATTAGATTAGACTTACAGTGTGGAAACAGGCCCTTCGGCCCAACAAGTCCACACCGACCCGCCGAAGCGCAACCCACCCATACCCCTACATTTACCCTTACCTAACACTACGGGCAATTTAGCTTGGCCAATTCACCTGACCCGCACATCTTTGACTGTGGGAGGAAACCGGAGCACCCGGAGGAAACCCACGCAGACACGGGGAGAACGTGCAAACTCCACACAGTCAGTTGCCTGAGTCGGGAATTGAACCCGGGTCTACAGGCGCTGTGAGGCAGCAGTGCTAACCACTGTGCCACCGTGCCGCCTTCTATGCATTCTATGAGAATATACGAGGTACGGTTAGTCAGTTTGCCTTGACACTAAAATAGGCAGTATTGTGGACAGTGAGGAAGCTGATCAGAAATTGCAGCAGTACCTTGATCAGTTAGTATAGAGAGCTGAGAAGTGGCAAATGGAGTTTAATATAGATAAGTGCGAAGTCTTGCATGTTAGGAAGTCAAATCATGGCAGGAGTTTCATGGTGAATGGTAGGGCCTTAAGGAGTTCAGTGGAACAGTGGGACATTAGAATTCAGATGTACGGTTTGTTGAAAGTGGCATCACAGGTAGACAGGGCAGTGAAGGTGGCTTTTGGCTCACTAGTCTTCATCAGTCAGGGCACTGAGTAGAGAAGTTGGGAAGTTATGTTGCAGTTGTACAGGACATTGATGATGTCGCTCTTGGAGTATTGTGTTCAGTTTTGGTCACCTTGCTATAGGAAGAATTTTATTAAGCTGGAAAGAGTGCAGAAGAAATTTTCAAGGATGTTGCCAGGACTCAAGAATCTGAGTCATAGGGAGAGGCTGGACAACTTATGACTTTTTTCTTTAGAATATAGAAGACTGAAGGGAGATTTTATAGGAGTGTACAAGATCATGAGAGGCATGGATAGAGTAAATGCACTCAATCTTTTTTCCAGGGTTGGGAAATTGGGACTAGAGGGCATCAGTTTATGCTTAGGGAGGAAAGAATAAAAGGGAACCTGAGGGGCAACTTTTTTACACAGATGATGGTACGCATATGGAAGGAGCTGCTGGCAGAAGTGGTTGAGGCGGGTATATGAACAACATTTAAAAGGCATTTGGACAAATACATGGATGGAAAGGTTTAAAAGAATATGGGCCAAATGCAGGAAATGAGGTTAGTGTAGATGGACATTTTGGTTGGCAGGGACCAGTTTGGCCAAAGGGTCTGTCTCCGTGTTGCAGGACTCTATGATTCAATCTGCTA